>NW_013665671.1:589958-643983 GCF_000517525.1 Limulus polyphemus | reverse complement strand
CAAGTGTGGATTATTCTTGAGCTGGTTTAAGGGACAAAAGGTAAACTGCAGTGTAATGTACTGTTGTTGGGTTTGTTACTATCAATTTTTTTCGTGAGCTGAGTTTTGTTGTGGGGAATGTTGGAGGGTTTTTCAACAATAGCTGGTAGAAATTTATTGGTGTGAATGAAAGAATGCTTTATGTGGTTGATTTCTTCATTGATGTAGTCCGTTGAACAGAGTCTTGTGGCTGTGTTTATGAGGTTTTTAAGTGTATTGATTTTTTGTGTGGTGTCATGAGCTGAATTCCAAGAGATGTAGAGGCCGGTGTGTGTGTTCTTACGGTGAATTTTGATCCAATAATGTTGAAGCTAAGAAATAATAACTGTTTATTGTTTTCGTGTTCTATGGTAATTTTGATGTTGAGATGAATGGAATTTATGTGCTCAAAGAAAGTTAGTGTGTGTGTGTGTGTGTGTGTTCTGTAGAAGTGAAACCAGCAAAAGTGTCATCGACATATCTGTACCAGTATATTGCGGGATGAAGCGCAGAATATGTGGCTTGTGTTTCGATCTAGGTCATAAATATGTTGGCAAGAACGGGCCAAACAGAACTGCCCATACTTAAACCATCTATTTGAAGGAAATGTCCGTTGTTGAAAATGAAGTTGGTTTTAGTCGTTGTAAATTCTAAGATAGAAACAAAAAGTGTGCTGGGGATGTGCATTAACTTGTTGGGGTCATTAATATAGAGGTCGAGTGCAATATTGCAAGCTTCATTGGCGGGGACCTCGGTGAAGAGGTCAAAACTAGCCATTAAGGCTTTCGAATTTAGTTGGTCTAGAGTATAATTGAAATTGAAGGCATCCTTAAAAAATGAACCTATTAAAGTTTTTCTTCATTATCCATTCAAGCTGTCTCCAAGCATTGTTAAAGAAACTTAAATCAGATTCTAAAAAATATAATATTTTCTGAAAATAGAAAAAATAATTAACCCATTTCAAATATATTTCTTGTGACCGAAGTCAATACTTCAAACACAGCTGAACGTTGCTCCGACGTCTGGACATATAGTGGGATCCAACAACAAGGAACCATGTGCTCTTCGAAAGTTCCAGTAACGGATCTTAAGCACTTGGAACCTGCTAAGATAATTGTTTACTGGAGAAATTACGTAGATATTTATTAATCTTATTCACACTTCATGTATAATGGCTGTTAAACTTTACCCCAGCCACGATTCACACATAATATATAATGGCTGTTAAACTTTACCCCAGCCACGATTCACACATAATATATAATGGCTGTTAAACTCTCCCCCAGCCACGATTCACACATAATATATAATGGCTGTTAACCTTTCACCCAGCCACAATTCACACATAATATATAATGGCTGTTAAACTCTCCCCAGCCACGATTCACACATAATATATAATGGCTGTTAAACTCTTCCCCCAGCCACGATTCACACATAATATCTAATTGCTGTTAACCTTACACCCAGCCACGATTCACACATAATATATAATGGCTGTTAACCTTACACCCAGCCACGATTCACGCATAATATATAATGGCTGTTAACCTTTCACCCAGCCACGATTCACACATAATATATAATGGCTGTTAACCTTACACCCAGACACGATTCACACATAATATATAATGGCTGTTAACCTTTCACCCAGCCACGATTCACACATAATATATAATGGCTGTTCAACTCTTCCCCCAGCCACGATTCACACATAATATCTAATTGCTGTTAACCTTACACCCAGCCACGATTCACACATAATATATAATGGCTGTTAACCTTACACCCAGCCACGATTCACACATAATATATAATGACTGTTAAACTTTCACCCAGCCACGATTCGCACATCATATTTAATCATCGATATTGCTGATTTAATTTCAATATTTAACTCTTAATATTAACTAGTTTCTAATCCTATATATAAATTGAAATTCACAATATAATGTACTTTTTTAATATATAGTTATTAGTTTAGTTTGTTTCAAAGTTTGCCATTACATTGCTTCTGAAATCATAATGTTCACACGAGCAAATTCTTCTTTTCAGCTGCTAAAAGTCTTCTTTCTCTATTAATTTTGTTTTTTAATGTCGTAACGTATGAAACGTATCCACAGTTTAATGACTGTGTACATTATAGGCTGATTAACACTGTATGACAGTACAATAGAATTTTCAAAAAAGACAAATATAACGCCATGCTTATGCTTAAACCTTATATATACATATATGAACTCGTTTCATCATATTTAGTTGTTGCATCACGGTATGTGTTGGGAAGACGTATTCATAAGTATTAATTACTTTCCTTACCCAGTAATGAAATTATCAAGTCATTAATTCCGAAGTATGATGGCAAGCTGAATAATATTGAGTATCTCAAATCTGCGATATACTGACTTCGCGAATATACAGAATAGGTCTATTAGTTCGATTATAGCAAATTAATGCATTTGCCCAGCTGATAGAGAGCGTAAATAAATGTTATAACTGGTTGCATAATCAGGAGTTTATAAGTCAGCACATGAGGATTTCAACAAGTGTTGTGAAAGCCTCTCTTTCTTGGCCAAGAAAATCATGGTTTATTTCTGGAAAGACGATATAAAGTTAGATCTAGTTTGATTTTTGAAAATGGTAAAATAATTTGATACAAAATATGTTAGCAAAATGCATTTGTTAATAACTAAGAAAAGCGAACAACGTTTCTGTATAAAGCTAATGCAAATTTCCCTCCAATGGCTCAGGAGTAAGTCTGCAGGCTTAGAACGCTAAAATTCGGGATTTGATAACCGTGGTGGGCAGAATTTTTATATCCTATTGTGTAGCTTTGCGCTTAACAACAACCAAACCTAATGTAGAATTAACGTACAAAATGAAAACAAAAATAGCTGTTATTTAAAACATGTTTATATTTGCAAGAAGGTGAATCACTTGTTGCATTGGACTTAAAACAAATAGAAACTGTTTTAACTGACAGTAGGAAACTTTACAGGAGGTTTATATATATTTCTGTGACTTTATCCTAGTGTTTTGACCCACAAGATTGATTAACAAAAGGCCATAAGGTATTTCATAGCCTCTGAGCTCTAAATCCATATTATGCTAAAAACATATAAGAAAAACTGTTTATTTTCGTATTAATTACTTCGGAGCAATATTACTAATCACGTAGAAATTTGAAGGTTATAGAAAACTACGATTTAATAACTTTGTTAAATAAAAATTAATTACAAATACAATGTGACTTAGAAATATTTGTAGTGTACATTTTGTTCTAATTCATCAGACCCAGAAATGTTAAATTGTTTTATAATAAATAGTTAATGCATCATCCAAAATTGGTGTGACATACTTAATATGTACATAGTTTATTATTCTGTAAGCTATGTTTCATTGCAATAAAGTACTTATTTTCATAACTTTATCGCTTTCTGTATTAAACATATATTTACCCCACAAACAATATTAGGTAAAAACAAAATAAAATCAACAATCATTTGCGTAAATAATTCAGAAAAAAACGTTTCATGTACCTCTGACTACTGACTAACTATAACATAAATTAATAATACGCTACAAGTATACTGTGATTAGTCTTTGTAATTAGTTCATTAAATTTCAGCAGTTTTTCGTTAACCACAGTGTGTGTGAAGGCCTAAAATAGCTAGGATAGCGGTTTCATGGCACATTTCATATTTTCAACTGTATATAAGTATTTATTTTTATTTTTGTCTTTTTCACAAGACTATTTAAAAAATATATTGGCGATGAAATTGTACCACAACTAAATCTCACATGTCCCAATCTCTTCCATGTATAGAACATACAGAAATCTATTATTAATTTTCTTTGCATATACCGAGGTAAGCATTGTTTTCTATTACACTGGCTGGTATTCACTAAACATACTTGTTTCTTTGTTTCTATCTGTACCGTATAAGTACTCCCGTTAATTAGTAATGACTAGGTATTTTATCTATAACTGAAAGAAAATAATACATTTGGTGTTTATGTATAGCATTGTCTACTAGAATGGTTAAATCCGCCGTTAAAAACCGTTCAATAGAGTGTGTAGTTTAATTTACAACATCTTTTAACTGGAAGCCATATACTAATATAACAAGAAGTTCTTGACTCGGTAACAGGAGATTAACTATTAAATTACAACTATAAGTAGGGCGAATTAGGAAAACGACCCACATTAAATCCTATCTGTAGACTTGTGCTTCAGATTTCCAGACCTGCTTGGTTTAGCATTGAGGCTGGCAGTGGCAGTTCAAGCTGGAGCTACATAATATTATACATTGATTTGACCAACCTGGATATATAATTGAACCATATAACTATTCTGATTAGACAGTAGACATCTGCTCACTGATTTTACAGTATTATGAAGGTACTACAACGATGGTATATACAAGAATATACAAGTCATGTGAAAATTAGATCCGCACATTAGTAGTGCAGTCGAAAATTTGAATTCCCGTCAATGAAGGACAAAACAAAGAAATATATTTCATTACAATAAACAGTTATTTTTAAATTAAGGTTACTAACACGTAAGCGAAAACTTAAACATATTCAAAGGTACGACAACAAATAGTACTTGTAGAGTGTTGTTTTAAAGTGGAAGCCGTGCGGCTTTAATAAAGTTTTAATTATGTAAATATTAAACGTTGTTATTAATTATTTATTATAATTTTAAATATTACACAAGTGCCGGTAATTCATATTTAGCGAATAGACTATTTTATGTGTGGATTAGGATGGAAAACGTGTGACTCTCTCACGTATTCAGTTAGTCAGAAGGAACTTTTATCTGATTATGTCACTACTATTGTCTGGGGTAATCTCGATCTCGTTGACTTTTAGAAAAATTTTCAAACTTGTGTCGTCTCGAGTAACATATTAATAAAGAAGTTTGAGCTTCGAGTAAAATAAACATTAGAAAAGAAGTATTAGAATACAAAGTAAAACAAAAGATCAAAAAATTATTAATTATTACCAAGAAACATTGATCCGATCTGTAAACCACTCTCTTACTATACAAACTTCAATCACGGGAAAGCTATTTCTACAGGGTTTATCAGTGAAACTGGTAATCAAGTATGTTTTGTTTTGTTTCTACTTAAGCACAAAGCTACACAATGGACTATCTGTGCTCTTCCTACCACGGGTATCGAAACCCGGTTTCTAGCGTTGTAAGTCCGCGGATATACCGCTGTGCCATTGGGGGGCGTTCATTAAGTTAAAGTGTCACTGTTCTTTTACTGTGACAAGGTTTTGTCGAAACATTGTATATTTGCTGTTATGTTAAACTTATATTAAAGTTTTTCTTCATTACCCATTCAAGCCGTCTCCAGCCATTATTATATTCCTAATACATTCGTGACATCACTCATGTCATAAAATATATTTGTTCATCCTTCTGTGTAGCGCTAAGTGCATGGTGTTGGTTAAGAGATTTGTCATTATTTGGTTTTCATTTATACCGGTTTGGATTCGTTATGTTACAATAGTACCGAATGTGCAAATCAGCGAGTCACGTGACAATCACAGCTGATATAAAATCACGGTGGAACAGCACGTATCAGAATTACATTTTGACATTGGCATTTCGTAGGTATTGTGATGACACCAAAAACTGATCGCTTTTGGAAAGAGTATGTAACAGCTCTTTCCGACGCAAAATATTCATACATTCACACCATAAAGGTGTATTCTTAACGTGAATATAGAATTTCCAAGACTGGGGATACTCCACGTACTTAAAATGATTGAACTTGAGGTAAAAGGAAATACAGAAAGGGACTTGTAACAAGTCGTACCCCGGCTGTGTTAAATAAAGTGTAGAGTCTTGTAACATGTGATAATCTACGAAGATAAAAATTAATGGGAAAAGCGTACATGTTCCTTCGGCAACAAAACACAACATAATCAAAAATGTCAATAGATTCACCAAGTTAGAGTTTCTAGTCATACCTACTGTTCAACCACCACATACCACAAGCAGTTGGGAAAATGAAATCGTTATTTATGCTATTCAGTACGAAAATATACTGATCAAGGCGTCGGACTCGGTGTTTAGCTATGATTTCAATGTGCGAAACGAGTTTTTGCAGCAAAGGGGCGTAAAATATGAACCACTGAATTCACAGTACGAGCACGCTAAATATTAGACGAAGTACTGCCCTAATCTGGAAAAGTTTGAATCCGCGCTCTTGTTCATTGAGCAAGTGTGTTTTTGTTTGTATGTTTATACCATTTGAGCTTTGTACAGTTTAGTTCTATAGTCGCAAATCTTAATCTTTACTTTACTGACAGTTTCCTGAGGCTAAACCTGTCAGCATTTAAAGTTTATAATTCATGTATATTCAAAAGTGTTTTACTGAATATCAAATGTTAACAGTAGTGTAGTTCCGTCTATTAATGTAACCCAAAGAAGACATGCAGTATTCAAATACTAGATCAGCTGCTTAAGGACGAAACCTAGAATCTTGTTTGGTCTTTGTTTTAAAGTCTCTATTAAGCTATAACTGTGATATTTGGTTTCATAAACCTTTATTTATTTTTCGAATATGTTATTATCTTGGAATTATCGTAATTAACTCTGAATTTCCATATATACACAGCGTGGTCACAAGTAAATAGAAACCACCTTTTCAGAAAAAAAATGAATTGATATATTTATAATTTAATTAATATCTAGTAGATCTTCCTTTCGCTTCGTGGAGTTCGTTGATCCTTTGGAGCATCGTGAGAATCATCTCGTCAATTTTAGATTGTGGGATTTTTGCCCACACTTGCTTCAAAACTTGGAGTAGATCGCTCTTCGAAGTTGGTTTTTTTTGGTTGTTTCTTGACTTGCCGGTCGAGTATGGCCCAGCGGTGTTCGATGGTGTTCATGTCAGGAGATTGGCTCGGCCAGGCCAACTTCTGGATACCATTTTCTTCGTGCCACTTTTGGGTGTTTCTAGCAGTGTGACACAGTGCTCCATCTTCCTGGAACAACGTTGTGTTCTTGTCCACGAAACCTGAGGAATAAAGTAGCAAGAGTCCTTCCTCCAATATTTCGACGTATTTTGCAAAATTTATGTTGCCAACGCCCTCCACTAAGTTCGATCTCCAACCAACCCAAACAGCTTCCCAAACCATCACGCTGAAACCACCATGCTTCACAGTTGGCTGCAATCTGTTGAGCCAAAAATCTTAGTGAGGCATTCTCCAGACCCATATCCTCCCACTGTCCGAAAATTGAGCGAATCTGGATTCGTCTGAGAACAATACGGTCTTCCAAAAGTCCAGAGGTTTGGTCATCATATCACTTGCCCACTTCTTTCGTCTGACTATGTTGGCAGGTCTTAATAAGGGCTGGAGAATCCGTTGAACAGATTTCAGGCTCATCCCACCAACTTTGGCCACTTCTGCAGTCGTTAATCTGGGATCCATTTCGATGCTCCTCTTGACAGACCTTTTTGTCCTCTCCGATGGACCAGGAGTTATTTCCTTGCCGTGTTTCCTGAACTGCACGATGCTTCTGTTGTTTGTCGAAAGCGGGATTCCCAAATTCTGCGAAATTTGCCGCTGACTTATTCCACCATCTGCTTGACCAACTATCCTTCCTTTAACAAAATCTGACAATTCAAGAGAACCTTGAGTTCTAGGCATGTTGTAGCACAAGATAATTAGTATGCAGACCATTTTCATTTATATAGTGCTCTGTGAACACAAATTAGTTAGCATAAATTAGTTAAATGACGAAAAATTAGGTGTCTATTTACTTGTGACCACTCAGTGTATATCTATATAAAGAGCTAAAATTCTTCTAAATAAACTTCCTGGTAGCATGTGTATCCCTGTCATTTCATCAAACGTAAAGCTGAACTGTATTTAAAACAAACATTACAAAAATTCCATCTTTGAAATCTGCGCAACAGATTTCAGGAAAAACTTGGTATGAAAATGAAAAGTACTTTATAAACGTATACTCTGCGTTTCAGCTCTCTGGAAATAATATATTTTGGTATATACATTCAAAATTTCCCTAACAAATATTCTCGTTATTTTAGTTGTTTTACTGCACAGAAACATCCATGAAACTTCTTACCTCAAGATCAGTTTATCAGTGTATTTAAAATATGAAAAAAAAGACGTGAATCATATTATGTACTACAATTTCAAATAGCTAAAACTGAGTTAACTTGTAATTTAGATTTAGTATTTAAATAAAGGCCGATATGTATCCAATGTATGATAATTGCCAACAAGATTTATACACACAGTTTTCTGTTTTAATACAAATATATTTTAATATACAGCCAATAATTTACAATAACAGTTATTACAAACAATGATTTATATACAAAAGTTTTACAAACTTACAAGGAATATAAAGTCTTCTTTCTGGTCTGAAAATTTCTTAATATCTAATCGAGGGTTCACAATGAGCGAGTTAATTTCAAGTTTATGTAGGTACAATTCACTTAATATGGAGCTAGCTAGCTCTGTGGTCTTCACTGATCACACGCCGATTTTTTCCCACTGATGAGGTTGAGTAATGTTTTTGTTAAAGTACTAATGTCCGACGTCAATCCACTGAAGTTAAGTGGTTTGTAATGTTCGAAATTTATAAATGTTCCTGGTCAAATATGTGAAGTGTCCCGATTAATAATCGTTATAACAATCACAGTTATAGCTTCCGAAGTTTATAGTATACCAACTATAGCAAACCAATAATAGATACTGTTGTTAGGCGCGTCACATTGGTTATATTTATAGGCGTGTGGAGATTTGTTCGAAATTTCAGCTCACGTAGCAATACCGACGATACACTAGTGTTATGTACACACATGTATTGTTGATTCTTACACTCGAGAATTTTCTACAACTTTAGAGAATAAGCGAGAATTTCGCAATATACATTTAACAGAATAAGTTATGTACATTTCTAAATATAACTTTAATTTAAACAAACATCAATATTACAATAAATATATAACAGTAATTCCGTCACAATCTCAATCTACAATTGTATTTACCACCTGTCACCGAATTACACCAGTTTCGAGAAATTACACCCCACATTAGTAACCCAAGACAAGGACGAATCGAAAGCTTGAGACCAGGATTCATATAGTTTATATAAAGATAAACCAAAACGCAGTCGTCGCGCAGATAATCAGTCGAGGAAACCTCACCGGTCGTCTCGGCCCTTTATCGTCAAGAAGATTATCCAGGGCGGGTCATGCAATGGGAACCACGTCAACACAACTTGCAGCTGATTATATTCCTTATTGATCGTTGATCATCATGCATTAATCAGGCATGTTTTCACTGTCTCGGTGGACACACACATGTGTACTCACTCCATACTTCTGAAAACTCCAGAGTGACGCCTTTTCTGCCTTCATACATATTTCTTTCGTCATTTTGCTCTTGGCTATTCCAGATAAACCCACCTTGCCCAGAAAAGCGGCGAAATACTTGCCTGCATATCCTCTGCACGTGCAAGACAGTGGATCATCCACCCTCTATCTCTGCAAATTCCAATGATCTCAGAGTACTTGATGATCTCGTGCTCGTGTACTTTACCGATATTCTCTTCCCATGAAACCGTCAACTCACCCAACATGACAGTTCTCTTCTTCTCTGACCATAACACAATATCGGGTCTAAGGTCAGTAGCTGTGATCACCTGCGGTAAGACTATCTGCGTGTCTAAGTCCACTGATAACTTCCAGTCGTTGGTTGTTAGTAAGATACTGCTTCCAACTCTCTCTTTCAGCGGTTTTTGCTCTTTTCTTCTTTCCTCACGAATTCAACTGTTGAACCTGCCGTGCTTCACCCTCTTCTAGCACTTCCTTGATTCTCTCTAAAACCAGATTGTGTCTCCAGATGTAAAAACCTTCAGTAAATGAAACTTCACAACCAGCTAGGATGTATATTAACGAGCCTTTTTTCCGCACTTGCAGCACTTCCCGGTTGTTGTTTTTTAATTTACCCATTTATGTAAGAAGTATTCGGATGCCAGTACAGCATCATACGTAGCACCAACAAGAAACTTGAATACCAACGGCTACATCGACCAAATATTAGACCAAGGTAACCGTTTAGGCTCTACCTCTTCCCACGCTATCTAGTTACCCTGATAGGGCATACCAGTTGCTTTAGACACTCATCTTTTGTCTTTTACTTGACGTATCTTGTCACCAATCATATTTATCTTCTGAACATCAGTGGCACTTCCAAACCATTTCATTGGTTTCATGCCACGTTCAAATCGCTCTGTCTGAGCTGCTTCAATAATAACTTTTATTTTCAGGTGCTTTTATTTTAGAAAGTCGCTTTTTCATTCCCACTATCTTTATCATGGGCATGTCATACCTCATCATCGACCACATGATTCTGGGATATAAACCAGTCTTCAAACACTGAAGCTTCAAAGTGCCTGGGAGGGAAGATTTGCTAATATGCTTTAAACCATCTTCCACTTGACTTCTCACTTCGATAGTTCACTTACTGTCAGTCAGAACTGAAATGTACAGCCTTCCTAAACTTTTTATCAGCTCTTCTACCACCATGGGTATTCGCTCTTCGCTGAGCTGAAAATGATGTTCTTTCATCAACTTTTCTTTCTTTAAAGTAGGACTTCTGAATTTCTTCAGCTTGAACTAACACATCAAGTGTTAAAGCTTATCGAGAACTCTCTGTGCGTCTGCTACCGAAGAGTTCAATAAAGTCTAATCACCAGTGAACGTGCAGATAGGGGAAACAATTGGCCCAGAGCTATGCTAAGTCCCGTCCCTTTCAGTCTTGCTGCTCCAACAATTATTTTCATAGCCATGACAAAGAGAATTGGCAAAATTGTACACCCCATTTTGATGCGAACTTTTAGCTGCTGACACGCTGTCGTGTATTTCTAGTCATGAATTCATCTGGACTGTCACATTATGCAATGAGATATCTTACAACTTTTTCTGGAATATAAAAAAAAACATGGCCATGTTTAACAAGGCATGTGGCATTACTCCGTAAGTATTAGTAAGATTAAAACCACACAATTGGCGGGTCTTGCTTCCTTACCTTTGCCTCGTAAATGTCGAACCATATAATCAAAGCATGCTTCATGCATCCAGAGATATCTGGTATCACTGCCTTCTGCACCAATGTATCGATATATTCATCTAACAACAAAAATACACCAATCAAAATCTTCTTGTTCACATCAAGTATAATATGGAACGGGAATCGGAAATCGCTCATCCATTGCTCATTCTCAACTTTCGGAATATAGCCTCTTTTTCTTTTATTCCACTCAAGCAACGCAGTCTCTGTCCTGCAGATAACTTTAAATATATGCCATAATCTCCTTATGAGCTTAGGATACTTCTTATAAACTTTGTAAGTGACTCTTCTAGGGCCAGGAGAAGACCCTACCCTAGCTTTCCTTGCCACACTCTCCACCTCCCCAAGTTTCAGTGGCGACACATCCAGCGATATAACAGGTGGTGTTGGCCATATACAATCTGTGTACTTCTTTCTCAGATATTATCTAATTCTTGTTTACTCACAAGAAACTCATCTGATTTTACTTGATCGAATAGGTTCTGGACAAACTTGAACGGAGCCTCGAAGAACTTTCTATTCTTGCGAGATTTTACTTTCCTCCTTTTCTTCATGTTCTCTGTTCTCTTCAGGCCACCTCGGTGCCGCAGTCAAAGTTTGGCAACAGCAATCATTTCTGCATGGTCACCCATTTTCTTAGTATCCTTCCATCAATTTGAAAGGGATCGTAACTCCACTGTTATTAGGTGAACCTTCTCCTGACGCCGACTTCTTTTCGATTCGTCATGCATCAATTTGAGGTTTTCTTCCACCAGCCCAAATTCGCCGTATTCGTAGACTGTGACATTCAGAATGGTCAACTTCCATCTCGCCATTCCCCGTATAGCATACACCATCAAGCTCTTCGTCCATAAATTCACTTTCTAAAGCATTGACCATGGACGGCCATTTGACTTGAGCTTCGCATTATAACGCCTGAAAGGGCGAGCATATTTGTTGACGGGACTCCATCTCGCAAGTTGCAAATTGCTAGTCGAATGCGGTAACAACCAATCTATAAGTTCGCGGAGTCTTACATATATTGTTGTCTAAATATAGACTAAAAATGGCATCCTTTTCATTATTATATTTAAATACTCAAGTCACGATAACGATTTAGCTCTCCACTGTACTTGGGTTTCCCTCCGTTGTTATCTCTGTATATGGAGTTGGGTAAAATTTCCTGAAAGCATATTTTGATTTACAGTTCTATATCAATATTCTGTTCACAATAATCCAGATTTTTATGAAATTGAATCGTATATCAGAATAAAACAAGTTAACTTTACACGCCTGAACACAGTTTAAGTTTGTGGAAACGCGAAGTTAATATAAATATTCGTAAACGGAGATAAGTCCCTTTATCTGATGATATCAAAGGCTAATATCAAGTCTTTTTTATTATTTCTTATAGATTTTTTAACGTTATGAGTATTTGTTTCCAAGAGAACAGTAAGGTTTGAAAATAGCATACCTATACATACCAAACTGTTATAAAAGAACAACAATATTTGAACATCTGATAGTGGAAGTCTAAGGACATAGAATCTCATTTGGCTCGAAATATCGCGTGGGATATTTATTCCTCGTACTTTTATCAGTTGGAATTATATTCCTTATACCTAGAGAAACGTCGTTTGAAAATTTTATAAAAAACTCCTCTTTATATATATATTTGTACGTTATCGTAGTTTGCCCTTCTATCTTATAAAGATACAAGTGTTTTTATATAGAAATTATGAATATATTTATTAGGAGATTTAAAATACTTAAGCTTGATATTATGGCTTACAACGGGCTATGAAATAGGTTTTCTGCTGGTTTTTTATTTGAATATTCACTGTATTTCATGTCAAATTTCTCAATCACAATCACTTCTTCCAGTGACGTAAGGTGTACCTATGAAACGACTCACCGTAAATAAAGTCCTCCGTCAATAAAAAAGATATCCAAGCGTTATGATACCACATACCAGTGTTTAAGTTCAGAAATTTTTGTTTAGCGATGAATCACGGTGCTGATATGTACAACTTATGTAACCTTCTTTTCGATAACGGCAGTACTACTTCCAGCCTTTTCTTTTAAATCGTAAAATTATTGTTTCTTCAAACTAGACTTTACTAGATAACTTGCAAGTTGTCAATAGGATATAAATTCAAATTTATGTTCTCGTTTATAAGCGAATGTAATATATGACCAAATAAAGATCCGTTTTAAAGCTTTAGATAATTACAAACCCACTTACTGAAAGTGTCGTTCTATTTTATTTCATAAGAGATATCTAGCGATTCAAACTGTCACTTCTCAAACTTAACTTGTTCCTTTATAACTAATGGAAAATGTTGTTGATTTGGAATGTGTGTTGTTTACACTTTAGTAATGTTGTACCAATAGCTTTTCAAAATATATATCCATAAATATTTTTTTTACTTAACTATTTCATTTTCAAAATTACGTTACTTTTAATTAAAAAACACATAAGTTTGGTTTTACACCTTTTTAATATTGTTTCTCATACTGTCTTTATCCATTGAATATGAAAAAAAGTCACTAAGATTGATTATTTCTACTTATACTATTATATTACTTGACCTGACTTCTTAAGACAACTAAAAGCCTCCTCAGATCTTAGTAGAGCGATTAGTTACTGGTAGGGTAAATTTTGACGAAATATCTTATCTCAAAATACAAATAAATAAAGCATTTTTCAAGTTAACAAGGTAGTGTGTTTCTGAATATTCCAGATAACAAGTGCCCTACACCTGGTTGCAACGGGACAGGTCACTCGACAGGGCTCTATTCACACCACCGAAGGTAGTTCAGAGCTTGGCAGCTTGATGGCTAATTTTCTTCTAGTATTTTATATGGTTTGTTTGTATGTTTCTTTTAGCATAAAGCTACACAATAGGCTATATGCGTTCTGTCCACCATAGAGAAACAAACCGCGGATTTTAGCGTTTTAAAACCATAAACTTACCGCTGAATCATTGAGAGGCATTTTCTACGCAAACATATATATATATTAAAAGAACGGTATAAAACACTAACATTTATTATATTTATATATATATATATCTAACATCTTAATATAGATTTTACGGCGTATTGCCTAGTGCCTGTGTGGGCAGCCCATTGACCAATGGCCATGTGTGGCCATTTCGCAGAAATGTGTGGCCAACTCGTAGAATCATCGATAGTGTGTTTTTTAGCTAGCCAGAGAAAAAGAATGCCAAATCTCTCATTGAAATTTCATGCTTTTGTAATTTTGAAAAAATGTTTTTTGTACTTTTGCGTTGACTGTCATTAGAATGCTGAAATAAATATATTTAGCGAAAATTTTCTGTTTTATTAATAGTGTGGCCATTTCTGTGATC
Source organism: Limulus polyphemus (assembly GCF_000517525.1). NCBI lineage: Eukaryota > Metazoa > Arthropoda > Merostomata > Xiphosura > Limulidae > Limulus > Limulus polyphemus. Next base: position 629,482 of record NW_013665671.1, on the reverse strand, counting down.
GACTGGCCACATTCATGGTCTGGTGTGTAGATGTCTAAGTTAAGATTTTTTTTTTAAAGTTAACTACATGTGTAACATGAGCAATAAGCTAATACTGTCAAAATAACATCATACAAAATTTAGTCAGCGTGTTTTCTTTGCGCACTACTTCCTATATATCATAAGAATGAGGCGAGTGCGAACACTCCAAGACTTCGTCACAATTTATTAAACATTCAACGGGAAAGTTAGTTAGAAAGGAACTGTTACCACTACAATACTGGCTCAAATATCATCCAGTAAAATTACAAAACTAAAATAGTTTGCTTGTTCGAGGTAAATTTACTTAAAAGACAACTTTACTTTAAGAATAACTTAAAAGACAAATACAGCTAGGGCATATTAAAATAAGACCCATATATGTCAAAAATCGCAAAATTAACATTTTCAATATGTCTTGTAATTATTCGGTCTAGTGGTTAGTATGCAGGACGTGAATCTGAGGATTCCTGGTTTGCGTTCCGTTACCGAAAAATACGCCACGCACTTAAGGACTGTGGGTGAACTATAAGAGTGATCTCCAAATTACATTATTAGGACTGTGGGTGAACTATAAGAGTGATCTCCAAATTCCATTATTAGGACTGTGAGTGAACTGCAAGAGTGATATCCAAATTACATTATTAGGACTGTGGGTGAACTGCAAGAGTGATCTCCAAATTACATTATTAGGACGGTGGGTGAACTATAAAAGTGATCTCCAAATTACATTATTAAGACTGTGAGTGAACTATAAGAGTGATCTCCAAATTACATTATTAGGACGGTGGGTGAACTATAAGAGTGATCTCCAAATTACATTATTAGAGCTGTGGGTGAACTATAAGAGTGATCTCCAAATTACATTATTAGGACTGTGAGTGAACTATAAGAGTGATCTCCAAACTACATTATTAGGACGGTGGGTGAACTGTAAGAGTGATCTCCAAATTACATTATTAGGGCTGTGGGTGAACTATAAGAGTGATCTCCAAATTACATTATTCGATTAAGTTTCTCAAGAATTGAAGGTGTGTACTATTGACGAGTTACCACACCTCTAGTGTAATTAGTTTCAAATTAGGGACAGCTAACGCAGATATCACTTGTGTAGCTTTGAGAGAAATTTCAAAACAAACAGTCTTAATTAACGAAAAATATGGATTTTATGAATATTTTATTTATGTTGAAACCTCGTTTCTCATGGTTTCATAAGCAATAATACTTTACTTAATTATAGTAAAATGATTTATATGTGAAGTTCGTAATACTGAGTTATCATTGTTAATTATAACTTAACTATTAATACGTGTGTTGACTACAATAGCTTGATTTTCATTTATACTGAAATTTATTTTTTAAATAATAACTATCAACAACTGAGTAGTTAATTATAATACATTATTTTCTATTTGTAATTCATTTTTTACAGTGAAATCTTGCGTTTAGCAGTATCATCACTATCAATATATTTTCTGTTTTTAAGCTTATCAGGATGCCCAAGAAAAGACGAAATTTCTCAGGAAAGTAAGTTAAATCTAAACATACATGAAAGAAGTTAGTGTTAGTGTTTAGATATGTCTCGTTGAATATTCATCTAACAACAAAACAATCAATGTATAAACTTCTCGTTTTCTCACATTAATAAAATTCAGTTAATTTTAAAGCTGATGCAAATGACGATAGTCTAACCAACCAACAAAATAATATTTCCTTTCTGTAATTCAAACAAAATGCATCCAGCCAAAAAAAGTATATGTATATTTATTGGGATAAGTTTCATCCATATTATCTTTACGAAAAAAAATATGATCAGCACAGTTCAACATGACTTATAATTTGTATAGATAATCAATATACGTTTGCTGTAAAATCAAAATCGTTTCGCTTACTATTATCTATCCATATAGAGATAGATAGATAGATTTATTCAGTACATGTCTATATAAGTATCATTTACAACCAAACGACAGAGAAATATAGTGTTTAACACTAGTGGTCAGTTTTCACCACAATGGACTAACATTCCCGTAACACATTGTTACTACGCAAAAAGGTATTTCAGAACTAACGTTGTTTCATGTGTCACATAAATCCCGTTAGGCAATGAACCTCATTGTTTAATTGTTAAACAACCCAGTATGAAAAGTGCGCGTCGCATACGATATATGTATGTGTGTGCCTAGTATCGAACTTTAATGTGTTATTTGGATGCAGATAGTTAGTATGCTATACCGACACCGATACTACGAATTATAACTAACCAGGTGATGTATTACTTTAATGTTTACCATCTTCAAACATCTTGCAATATGCTGTCTAGAATCAATCCAAATAGGATATAATTGGCTCTATTTTACATAAAAACATGCTGCTGGTCTATATTTTCTCTCCTTCATGTAAATTTATTAAGGCGGATAAGATATTTTTATTGGACATTGTGATAAGAATGTCTCATTTAACTATAAACCATTATTTTCAGTCAAACAAAAAACATCAATTACATAAATTTTACTAGCATTGGTAAAAAATGTCGGTCATTAGAACATTTAACATATGTTTAAACATTTGAATCATCTTTTCAAAACAATTATTGTAGATTTGGCATTAGAATGGTTGATGAAAAATTTGTTACTCCAAAATTGGCCAAATTAATTTTCATATTTACTAAATTGTAAAATATCAAGATTGGGTAAGTACTTTATTTCTGTTTTTCTTAGTTATTCTTTATTTATTATTATAAAAGTAACTAAAATCTATAAATACGAATTTAGGTTATTTAAGACTAGATTAGGTAAAATAAGTTATAATAATATAATTAAAATGGTTCACGAGGCACGAACAGCTCGTGGGTAATGTAATTCGATAACGTAACGCGAACTGCACGTTCCCGAGTGATTTACAACTTATAATTGCGCGGATAGTAGTTAGACACGTTCCAAGGGCAATAAAACAATAAAATGCAATTATGAAAAGATGTATAACGTTACGAAATTAGAGCTACTTAGGATAAATGAATGTAGTTTTATGTTACAATTTGAAATCATTCTAGAAAAGAATAAAAGTTAATTCGGGTTTATTGCGATATTTTATTTTATTTTTTTGGGGGGGTTACGAGGTCAGTCAAATTCAGCGATTCCGTTTTGAGATAGAGTAGAGAAAATAACGGATAAACTATAAAGTTTTAATGAAAAAAAAAAAGATTTGAAATGCATTTAGGAGATTTAGGGATTACACAAAGGAAATTTGAGATTTCTAAGATGACGAGAAGTATTTTTAATTTTAACATGAAAATTACTTTGCACAGGGACTATTAAAAACAAATACTCAATATATTCCTGAACAAATCTTTATTTTATTTTACTAAAAATACTTCACTAAGAAATATGACTTTTTGTATGTGAAGACTTGTAATATTAACTGAAAGACTACCAAATTTCGTGAAGAAAGGCCCAATATATTGAGAGTTATAAGTATTCAATTTATAAAGACTTTAAACGAATACTAAAGGTCACGTGACTCGTCAAATTGACCGAGCCCGTATTGAAAGTGGTAATTCCATGAATTTTACTAGCATTGGTAAAAGAAATGTCGGTCATTAGAACATTTAACATATCTTTAAACATTTAAATCATCTTTTCAAAACAATTATTGTAGATTTGGCATTTGAATGGTTGATAAAAATTGTGTTGCTCCAAAATTGGCCAAATTAATTTTATATTTACAAAGTTTTGTCATAAACAATATTTCACTCTCATAATTTACTTCATAATTAACGATAATATATATAACACATCATAGCTTAATAATCTTGGTATCGTGCTTTGTACTTGCATTTTATCAGTATTTGTAGTGTAGTAAATATAACAAAAGATATATTGTTATGAATTTACGTAAAGTTATTGATTAGCTTTAGATTTATTTCATAAACCTAATGTTGTTTAAAATTATTATTAAATTCATAAATCCAGATTATTAGTTCATTTTCTTGCATTGTAATTTTGCTTTATTATTCCTATTTATTCTTGCGTGAATTTATCTTTTTTCTGTCTATTTTTATCTTGTTCCTCAAGTACTGACCAAACATGAAACGGTAATACTCAAGTAAGTAATTAGTTAATTTTATCAAAACTTGAAAAATAAAGATAATTTATCGTTGAAGAGTTGTACAGCTCACGTTAAAACTTAGACCACCTTGTTTCTTTTATACTAGAGTCGACGAAGTTTCTAGCTCAATACCAGAACTCATTTGAAACGCTATTTGTTTCAGTTGCTCATGAGACAGCAAGTCTTCCAATTGAACTAAAGACACAAAAAATCGTTATTTTATAAAAACATGCTCCAATCTCAACTAATAATTGGTGTGTGTTTATTATGTACTTTCGTATACTTAGCATACAGTTAAAACTTTTTCTGCTGGCTACCTCTGGTGGCTCAGCGGAAAGTCCAATGGCATATAACGCAAAAAAAACCAAGTTTCGATACTTGAGGTAAAAATAGTACGTATAGTCCATTGTGTAGCTTTATACTTAACTTTATACTTAAAAATGAATAATTTTAGTTATTGGTATTTGTCATTAATTACTCATTTTTTATTATATAAAATTACATTTTTTTGTGTTAAGAAATAATACCTGTTTTCTAATGCGGGCTACCGTGTAAAGTCTTAATAGAACCAAAGTTTCATAGAGAAAATATAATATAAAGTATAAATATTTTACTTTCATATTGATTATATTTCACTGTAAGATAGAATCCTTAGAATCTTACATTGCGTCATGAATATGTTACGATGAAATGTTTATTACATGTTGTGTTTAAGAAAATCACCACTTATTTCAGTCTTTATTACAACAGTAGAAAAAAGATTTAGTATATGTTGAACAGTGTGCACATCCTAGGTTAAAGTTCAGAAACATTTACTGTGCATGATTCTGTAAACTGTATAAATTTAGTTTGTTTTGTTTTTTAATTATGCACAAAGCTACACAAGAGCTATCCGTGCTCTGCCCACCACAGGTATCGAAACCCAGTTTATAGCGTTGTAAGTCCGCTGTGCCACTGGGGGCGTATAAGTTTAGAAACAGATACTTGTTACTAATATATATATTGAAAAAAAAACATTTAATTAATAAATCACAAATGAGAATATTATGGTATAACATTTCATTAAAAAGTAAATATAAAATTATCACCTAGTGTTATGTTTCATTATTTGAAATATATTAGAAAACTGAAAATATATATTGGATATTTTGTTTCACACATAACTACACATTTTAAAAACTGGAAATATAATTTGGATATTTTTTTTCACACATAACTACGCATTTTTAACTGTATTTTATAGCTGACTGTTCTCCTGACTTGTTGGACAATGTTTTGGTTTCAATACTGAATTCTGCTTTAGGTCAGGGAAAAATTACTTTTACTGTAAAGCTGAGCTATAGTAAATAACCTTTTCTTTTCTCTCTGGCGACTAAAATTTATTTATTTTGTATTTTGTTGGTTACCCTTTTTCTGGTCTACATTGTTTCTTTGGTTTTTCTAATAGTTTTCAAGAATTGTCCGTGTGACATCCTTTTCTGTAACTGGTTATAGCATCGTATGACTATAACAGACAGCAGTTCTGAGTAATTTTTAACTATCTAATATTTTTTAGCCACTTACTACTACGTGGCCATTTTCTTTAGGATTATTTCAAACCACATATCTCCACATATTACGTTTCAGGACGTGTGCTAGCCACATATCAATCGTTATATGGTCATTTTTAATTGGTACAAATTAATTATTACACTCTCTGTAAAGTCACTTCACATTTCTTTTCGGGATTAAAACAGGAAACTTGTCACTTTTTAGTTATTTTCAAAACTTTGAACGTTTCCACATTTTCATTACTTTTCCTTTATCGTATAACACCACAGTCTTTTATACACTAATTTCCTCTAATTATCGTTGGGTCTCCAACAATTCATGGAATTTATTTGAGTTCATCGCTATAATACAAAACCAGACATAAAACTACGGCCAACGCGAACAAGAAGTGCGAATTATTAACATTTTGCTTCTACATTTGCTAATTAAGCATGGCACTGACAACCTACTGTCTGCCTGGCTTACATTCGATTGCCGTATATCTCACCACTATCCAGGAGCATTAATGACTGATATTTGATTTTTCTTCTTCGTGTAGACATTAATTTCATCACTGGTGAAATCCGTAAAACTAAGTGCAGACCACATTCTAGCACCATACTGTGTTTAACACGTAAAATCTAATTCTAGTTTGTTTATAGTATGTTTAACATATTCAAACATAACAAACAGAGCTATATCTTATCAAATATAGTATCAAAATCCAGCTATTTATATACACTATTTATTAATGTACAGTGTGGAGTAAGAATACAATTCTAATTCTTACTTTCGTCTCATTGCGTAATGTATTTCAACTCTTAATGACACTCTTTTTGTTTTTACATACTCATAGTTATGAAGCTCAGTCTATCAGACGTTTTTTCTGAACGAACAATGCATCTGATTCTATCAAGCATCGTCACTTAAATTGTTAAACTAATTATTGTGCATAGATTAGTTCTGGCTACTATGGTTCTAATATACACCCAGAAACCTCAGACTATTACTCAAAAAGCCAAAAGTACTCCGATTTAATCATTTTGCACATGTCAAACAGACTGAAAACCAGAACATATAATCTGGTAGCATAGTAAAAACACTTATTGCTCTTGTTAATCATAGTCGTCCCAAGGGAATATTTCCTTATCTTCGCGGGCCACTATCCACAGCCGGAGTTAAACTTGTTTCTTTTATATCTTTCCAAGTAAGTAGATTTATTATAATATAAAATAACTCAAATGTTATATAAAAGAAAATACAAGCACAAGTGTCAACATTTCATCACAGTTAACTCGGCATTGAACTCTGATGGAACATTGAAGCCTGAGCATATATTTCTCTTTCAATCACATTTTTAATATTTTTTTTATACTTCATGTATGAGCTGCCTCCACAATTTCTAAAGTAAATTCGTTGTCAACTTACCTCTTTGATCTTCATCTTGTGGATCCAACAAATCGCTTTATTTATGTAATTATTGAAAGCCTACCCTCATCAAAAATTTGTACGTGCTCACTATTTAAGTCCTCCTTTAGGCTCTAAACCGATTTCTTCTCCAGGAGCTAAATTACTTTCTCCTACCTCTATTACTTCACGATTTTCTATTTAGTATGCAGTTTTCTACCTCTATTACTTCACGATTTTCTATTTAGTATGCAGTTTTCTTATATTTTTCTTACTTACTGTTTTCTTATAGATCCTGACTTATTTCCTTTTCATCTCGTGTTCGTTGGCTTGACATATGAATCACCTTATTTTTCAGTGCTGTTATCGGCCTTTTCTGCTTCAATATCCTTCGTTCATTTTATTCGGTTTTCTGAATTAATTTTTCAATTTTTAATTTCATGCTATTGTTCCCAACTTGAGGGGCATGGAAAGGGACATGGTAATACTTGGAGAGCAGGGGATTATCTTCTCATGCAAAATCATGTACTTCTTTGACCTAGTGAAGGATTCAGCAAAGAGCAGTTCTAAATTGTTGTCCAACAAAATCATAAGAATAATCAGAATATGTTTATAGTATACACTATTAATACGCTGACTACACTTCTTAAGTTATGTTTTAAAAGAAAAACTTTTTAAAATCTAATTAAAATATGCAAGATTATTTAACGATCCTTCATTACGATTCTAAAATAATTTACATAGTTTTGAGTGTTTGGATGTGTTTAAAATTCTGGCGATTTGACACAAACGTGTCCTGAGAACGTGTAATTCTATGATTTAGTGTCGTTCTAACTAGGTGTCCTACACCAGGCTGTAATGGAAGAGGTCATGTGAATAGTAATAGAAACTCTCATCGAAGGTCAGTAGCTAATAAAGCTGATAGTCTTCATTCTAAGTTTTTGTTTATAGATGTTATGATTTAATACCTAGTAATATTTTTCACTCAAAAGAGTTAGTTCCTGCGTGGGTAAGATCATGCAAGATTATTTGTCTATAATTAATTACATTTCTTAGATATTTTATAGCTGCTCCCAAAATGGAATGTTGCTGATGCACACAAACAGGAAAACGAGCTTTCTTTGTTATAAACTAGAATTTCAATATTAATATATTCAAAATTTTGGTTCCTTGACAATACCATCATGAAAGAAACGGTTAGAAGAACAAATTCATATGTTGCATATGTGTATTATACTCAAGAAAATAGAGGAGTCACAGACGCTACTGTAGGAGAGTTCTACACTATTTACTGAGAGACTAAAAGCTTGTATTGAATGATTATAGAGTAAATGACCGAAAACTTTAGAAGGTTAAAAAATGAAACCTTTTCCTTAATATCTTGTTTAAACTATACTAAATATATACAGAATTATAGTTGCAGTTGTTTAGAAGCTTCTCAATATGAAGACAATTCGGTGACAAGGTAAGATTTCATTTAACCATTCAACTGTAGTTGAATGAGCTGATTGAATTATTTCCAGTGTCCTAATCACTCCTTTATATAATTGTATGTTTTCATATGTATAGAATGGCGCAAAATTATAAGCATCACAATAGAATACTGTTTCCTATAAATAAATTCATATCAAGGTTTATATCACAATATGTAAATAGTGGGTTAACGGTGGCGTGTCCAAAAAAAAGAAGAAAAAAGAAGCAAGGTTTCATAAAGTATTATATACTAGCTTAACAAAGATTAGGGCACCATCGCCTTCTGTAGCGAGAGGACCTTTAACATTCATATGTGGTATAGGCATACACTCAACTGTGAACAACTAATATTCATGTGTGGTATAGGCATACATTAAACTATGAACAACTAATATTCATATGTGACATAAGCAGCTTTAAACTGTGAACCACTAATATTCATGTGTGATATAGGCATACATCAAACTGTGAACCACTGATATATAATGCGTGGTATGGGCATACAGTAAACTGTGAACCACTGATATATAATGTGTGGTATGGGCATACAGTAAACTGTGAACCACTGATATATAATGTGTGGTATCGACATACATTAAACTGTGAACCACTGATATATAATGTGTGGTATGGGCATACAGTAAACTGTGAACCACTGATATATAATGTGTGGTATCGGCATACATTAAACTGTGAACCACTGATATATAATATGTGGTATGGGCATACATTAAACTGTGAACCACTGATATATAATATGTGGTATGGGCATACATTAAACTGTGAACCACTGATATATAATGTGTGATATGGGCATACATTAAACTGTGAACCACTGATATATAATGTGTGGTATCGGCATACATTAAACTGTGAACCACTGATATATAATGTGTGATATGGGCATACATTAAACTGTGAACCACTGATATATAATGTGTGGTATCGGCATACATTAAACTGTGAACCACTCGCTATCACTTTATTATTTTTCCTAATTTTATGAACTGTTGGAATTTTATGTGTTTACAATTACAAATGTATTACATTCAATACAGGCACTGATCTTCTACTTGTGTCTGAACTATGCTAGTACCCTCAGACCCAGCCTCGGGCCAGATAGATTTACGTATCGGTTATATTAGATATCAATTATTTAGACCTATGTGTAGCCTATCTGAGCTTGGCGAAATTACTTTTGTTCTGGATTAAGTTTCAGTCTAGGACAGTGCTTCTCAACTGGGGTTTTCGACAGACATCCAGGAGTTCCGCAAGATATTGAGTTTCCACAGAATGCCAGATTTCCCCACATTCTATTGCGTAACTACGCACTAGTCACATAATTGTAATCCGACTACATCATATTTCTTTAATAATATAGTGGGTTTCATAATGAAGCAGCATAATAAGTCATTGAACTTTTTTAAATTAGTGAGCAAGACTAGGTACAAACAGGTGCTTGAGTCATATAAACTGTTATTATTTGAAAGAGGACTCTTCTTGTTACGTGTGTTACGAGTAATTGGTTCGAGAAACTTTTCATGCTTTGGATGTATGTGTATAGGTATGTAGCTGCATTAAACATACATACTGTCTGGAATTATAGATATAGTATTGCAATAATGTTTGTTTGTTTGTTGTTTTTTTTGTATTGAACGCTGTGAAGGGTTCTGTGACACAAATATGAAGCCAAAATGGTTCCATGGATTCAAAAAGGTTGAGAACTATTGGTCTAGGGTAAGAAAACACGAAGACATTGATATAAGTTGTAATAGACAAAGGAATTGACTTTTACACATGTTCCACGGCTACTTTGTATATAATTCTTTTTTTTATATGTGCTCGTTTGCCCCATTAAACTACTAAGTAAACATAATAAGGCAAGTTTAGGATAATCCTCAGTCCGCACATGTCCTTTTTATTGATCTGCGATGTGTCAGTCTGGAATTTCTCAGCTCGTTTTTTAAAAAGAATCAAGATAGGCTACTGTTGAACAAGATACATCTACTGCAGAACAGCCATCTACCAAAACGTCTAAAGACGATTCAGGAACAAGCTGTAAATTTAAATCTTATGGCCTGTACATGCACCTTTAGGCCCGTAATAATGTTGATTTATTTTCTAAATGTTTTTTTTCGAATTTTAAGGCCACACTAAATTAATACTAAAGCTTTTAAAAAACGAGTCCTACATATTTTGCTGATATTTTGGTTCAAAGCCTAAATTTCATAAGTACTTTTTATCTAGACTAGGCTAGATTCTACGCATTGTCACGAGCCGAGTTCTATAGTATAGACCTAGACCTAGTATAGGTTTTGCTATTGAATATGCCCTATGAGGCGTAACGCATTGCATGCTTATTTGACCTGTTGTTGTCAAACCCCATAGCCTTGTGTTCTAGTCTAAAATAGTGTTGGTATAAAATTCTGCACATTAGGCCTAATTCACAATCTTTAGTAAATTAAAATGTTGGCTATCTAGCCAAAGCAAATATGGGACTACTGGAAGGCCTACTGATTATTATTTTTTATTTTCTTGTAAAACAATAATATTTCTTTCAAAATTATCCTTTGCACAGATAGGCATAGATGTAGTAGATTATGCTGATATAAATGTTAGGCAAGGCCTATCTGACGCTGAAAAAATACAAACTTCTGCACAACAGTACTTTCAAAGTTCCCACGCAGCAAAGAATACAGAAAACAGAGACGCTTCCAATATGACCAGTTTGTTAGATTTAAATGACTCGTCTTCTGCGCCAGACAAAACGATGACTACTGTATGACCTGTGTGGCGTTTGAGAAAGGTCCGGATGTCAATGACCTTGGGATCCTCGTCAGCCAGTCTATGATCAATTTCACAATGATTCAAGGTCTTGCCACAAGAGCTTCTGCCAAATGTCTAAAGGACATTATTGATGTGGTTCTACGCTTTGGTTGATAGAATAGTCCCTTGCGTGTTCACCGTGACGGTGAAGAAAGACGTTGAAAAGGATTCTAATCTCAATCATGGAACTTTTTTGACTATCCTATATTTTGCAATGAAGTGTATAGATACTGTCACAGGTGAACATAGGAAAACTACATTTGGAATTACTACTTACACAAGTGCTAAAATACAGAATGATCTGATAAATATTACCATGGTCAAATTTGTGAATCCATTATTGAGCAGGTCAGTGCTGCCTATTGGTGTACTGTTATTGCTGAAGAAGCTACTGAGGTTTCGAATAACAAACAATTGAGAGTTATTCTAAGGTACCTTGAATTTGTTGTCAGGGAAGATAGCAAAGAACCAGAGACGTGTATGGGGAGAAATGATCGATTTCTTGGAATGTCATTCTGAAATCATATGTAATGCTCTTGCAGAGAATACTAGATCGTGCCTAGATACTTCTTGTTTAACTAAAAATCTCCTGGTGGTCATGTTACAATGATATAGCTAACATAGCTAAAAGCAGAAAAGGTGTTTCAACCTTTCATATTATATGTGCATTACACATCAGATTGCTTAATCTTGCAGTTGCAACGAACCTGTAAGACACCAACATTCGAAACAGGATGAGAGTCGTAAGTATAGATGCACTAGATAATGTCATTGAAAATGTAGAGCTGAACACCTCAAAGAGCAAACTCAAAGTCATTTGCTGAACGAGGTCGGTGCAACAGCTAGGTGTGTTGGAAATGTTTCAACTTTTCACCCTGCCCTTGCATGATCTGAGGCTATAAAAGCAGTTGGCTCAGTTGAATGATCAACAGTTTCTCTAACAGATGCTAAAGGACTTCTGCTGGCCATGACTGTCAGCCTGCAAGCCCGTTCAAAATATATAACAAGGAGGCCATTGGTGAAATTGATACAATTGTTACTGCATTTCAGGGTGTTAGAGATAACGTCGATCAATACCACAACAATTAGTTTTGTGAGGTACAACAGTTATTTGCCAATGTGGGTATTGATCCTATCACACCACGCCACTGTGGACGATAGTGAAATCGTGTGAATGTACAGCGATAAGTCGAACACCTATTACAGGTGATGCATAACTGTGCTACTTGTGGATCACTTACTTAGAAAATTGCGATCAACAGAGCATTACAGAGAGGCGCTAATCAGTCTTAGAATTGTACCATCAGTGCTGATCACTCTGAGTCGCGACGACATATGTGCCCGTAACAAAGACCCTATGAAGTCGATATAAGGATTTCCTCCCTGTTCCAGCAAGCGTAGAAAATGAGAGACAGATGTATAAACTGAGATGGAATCATGACGCTAAGAAAGAACAACAAGTCCTATTATTGTCAACCCTGGATACACTCCTACATACCAGCAGCACACTCTACTCATATGTGAGAGTGTTGCTTGCAATCATGCCTACACTGCCAATGACCAGTTATTCCAGCAAGAAGCCACACAGTGGTTTAAAGCAGATCAAAGTCTTTCTTCAGACTATATTCCATAGTCAAGTGGCAGTAGACACTGAGGAATTCATCAATGAGTTCGCTACACACAAGCCACTTAAGCCTGAATTTGTACTACTTACAACTTTTCCATGGTTAATTTCTTATTTTCCACAACTTTTCTGGTAACTCCTACTTTCCCCTTATTAATTAGTTATTTTAAGATAAAATTTCATACTTTTAAAATTACTTTTTAGATCATCATGTGATTCTGAGTCTGGACAAATATAGATTACTTTATTTTTATGTCATAAACTTGTATCTTCAGGTACCTTACTTCCCTTATCAAAGCCCCACTTTTTTTGCAAAATCTCACCCGTAAAAGTCCCTACTTTCTTCCTCAGATTCGCTGTTGAGTTTGAAACAGTTTTTCTCTTAATAAAGATCAACCTTCAAGTAAAACTTCACCAGTTGAAACTGTATATCACTGTTTAGTATGATTTCAGTAACTATAACACAATTGTTATGCTACATTGTCGATGATTTTGTCTTCAGATCAAAATATAGAAAATTCAAAAATATTTTAGCGTATTTCTTCAATCGTTTTTATGAAAATTATATTTCATTTATTTTGTAAAGATACTTTGATCGTTCACAAGAAGACTATTGTCGAAACGTACTAATAAACTGACATTTTAGTAACAGGATTAATGATCGTTTGCACATGTCGACAAATGGTAATGATTGACACAGATGTGATGCTATTATTAAATGGAATTATATATTTTATATATTTTTCAGCCCCCAGTAGCCCAGTGATATGTCTGCGGACTTACAACGCTAGAATCTGGGTTTCGATACCCGTGGTGGGCAGAGCACAGATAGCCCATTGTGTAGTTTTGTGCTTAATTACAAATAAACAATAAACAATATATTTTTCATTTGTTGTCTGTAAATTTGTAGACCACCCTTCCATCAATTTTGGGCACACCACTGATTGAGTATGGTATACTAAAACGATACTGAATATACAAATCGGCAAGTTAGGTGACAACCTCAGCCAGCTTAAAGTAGCGGTGGAATGGTGTGTAAAAGAACCACATTTTGACATTGGTTTGCTTTTCTTAGGTAGTATAATGTATTTTACCAAATATTGTGTGCTTTTGAAAAGAATCTGTAGCAGTCCTTTCCGATGCAAAACATTCAGATCATAAACATATATTGAAGTCAAGAATTTAGAGTTTTCAAGGCGGAGATACCCTAAGTACTAAATGGCATTGAAAACGAGAAAAAATATGGATCAACCTGAGGAACCAAGACCATCCACGAAGAGACCTGCAACAAATCATACCACAGCTATAACAGGTAAGGATGAATCCACAAACGCAAAAATTAGGGTGAAAAGCCATCTACATGTTCCAAGTAACAGAACCCAACATAATAAAGACAGTTCTCTGTGGAAGAGCATTACAAGTCACATATATACAATTTGTTCTCATGACATGTCCTTTCAACCACTGCACTCCTTAAGCACCAACTGAATGAAATGGGTATTCATCATATTCTGTACAATGACATATCAGTCAAGTCGCTGCAAGCAGTGGATATGCATTTCAGTATGATAGAACTGTTGAAACGGGCATTAGAAAACCGTCCTCCTCGTACGCAAATAGACTATGAAAAGCCTATAGGAAAACATAGTGTGCTTTGGACATGACAGCTCTAGAACGGATCCCTTTTTGATGGGAAACTACGCTGAAGAACTACTGTCAAGATCAGATAGAGCATGAGTACGACCAGACGTGGCTACATGGACTGTAATGACGTGATGAGTCTCCAAAATCGTTTTAATATACCGTTCTTAACATCTGTGTATACGATATTGAAAAAAAAAATATTTTTATAAATGCTTTTTGTACTAAATTTATTATTCCAGATTATCTGTAGAGCTTAGGATTCATTTCGAAATTAGCAAATATAATAAGCTTTATATTATATTGTATGTCAAGTGCCCATGGTGTTTTTAAATTACTTTTTTTAGTTTTAACCCTTATTTTACAGTATTTCCGGTTGTCCAATTGCAGCAAAGGAAAAGCTGGTCAATAAAGAATATCATTCAGCTTCAACCAAAACGCTCTCACAATCAAGTACTTCATGTATGTGATTTGAACCAATTTGACGAATTATTTTTCTTTTCAAAGTTGTATTTCTATGATAACACACTTTTTCATTAAGGTTGTTCTTCGTTAACTATTCATCGGTTGATAATTACAATTTCTTGAATTTATTAAACAAATATTATGAGTATCATTATTCTGAATATGCATGTTCTATCAATAAGAAATTATTATATGCTTGCTTTTTTTCTATTTGTTGTTTCTAATATATCTCTAAATCAAATAATTGAGTGGCTGTCTACATACTGCTGTACTTTCAAATTTAAGTTTTGTATGGATATTATTTGTAAGTCTTGTCTGATAAGTCATTATCTATAATGTAGTGTTACAAATAGTAGATAAATTTCATTTCATTTTTAAACCGAAACTGTAATTATTTGGCTATCAGTTTCTTTAGCGTGTTATAAATTAAGTGAAATAGTTATCTAATGGTGAGAAAACTAAACCAAAAGATTAAAATAGTTATACTTAATATGTGACATTTTAAAGTTAAATTTCAAATGAATGTGAGTAGTTGATAAGCTTGAAATACTCACAGATGCTTCAGTCGATAATAATTTCAGGTTGATTTCATTAAAGAACTCTATTACTTTTAAGCCTATTTTGCATCAGTTGATTCGTTGATTTTTTAACTAAACAACTCCTGTCGTGATATCTTGGAACTGTATGAAAATAAACAAACATTTGACTTAGATGCTAAAAACATTCTTTAATTTTAACAAATTTAACAGATTTTGTAAAATATTACATGTGCTATAGAAGTCACAGACAAAGGGCAAAATTTATAACCGACTATTTGAAAAGCTGAAGTACATATAAATATAGCACACATATATATATATATATATACATTTATTTAATATTCATGTTCCAGCATCAACGTCTGATCGCGTTCTAAGACCCACGTGTTATGTAAAACAACTAGAAATTCCGGAGAATATATACACCGCATACGTAGCCACTTCCAGTCCACGAGCAAATTTACCAAACGAACTTGGAAAGAACAATAAAACAAGTACGGAGTACGTCTATTATAATAGACCCATCGCACCGAAACCAAGTCCCGAGGAAGAAGACAAATCCAACATTATCTTCAAAAATCATCCTCCTCTTAGGTAAGGATATATGTTTAAACACCGAGTTTGTTGAGGTAGCTTGACATCAGTATACCTGTAATAATGATAAAAAGTTTCATCACGATGACAACAAAACAAAATCAACTGCAAATAAAGGAAGAAAACATTCCCAAGTCTAACAAAATCATCTCAGATTTATGAGGAATTATAATCTACCGGAAAATACACGTAACATCACTTTTTTTTTCATAGAGATAGAGTCCTTCAGGGAATAATGCATTACATCTATTCAGAGAATAAACTGGCTCGTTCTTTAAAATAGTTATTTCAAATGCATTCTTTGTTTTCTGAGGGAGTTTCTTCGAAAACCAACGATGGATACCATCTACAAATCCCATTTCACGTTGGTTTCTCTGATTTTAGATGCTCTTACGTGATACGTTTCTTAACACTATTTACAATTATTAACTGTTCCTTTATATAAATACAAAATCTAAGATATCAATTTTACGATTTTAAAGGTCTTATTAAGTAAAGGTATAACACAGGTATTAACACCTTGAAGATTCTATTACAAAATAGGTATAATTCATGAATCAACATCTTAAAAGTTTTATGAAGCATTAGGTATTCCTTATGTATTAATATTTTAAAGGTCTTATCAAGTAATAGGTATAAATCATATATTAACTTCTTCAAGGTTCTATTAAGAAATAATATGTATTCGTTATGTATTCATATTTTGATACTCTCGAACAGGTCTTAATATCTGCAACTTCCTAAAATTAAATTCAGACAGATCGATGATATTTTATTTTTTACTAACTTAATGAAATATTCGTAAAATAATGCATAGTATCGCATAAGTGAAGTACCATTATATTATTATTCATATTGAAAAATGGATACTAAGGTAACAATGAGATTATTAATGCTATAACACGATCATTACGCTCTCAACGTTTCGACTACAAGTGTTCTTCAGTTGAGTGTGACACCGTTCTTTGATCTATGGCAGTTATTTTGGTTTAAAGTTAATAGCTTAGAGAAAAAAACTATTAATCACCAAGGATGTTCGAAGATTAGCAATCCTCCTTCACCCTGCACGAGGTTAAAGATTAGAAGTTCGTAGAATGGTCATAGTTTTAATTGGGCCATATGGGCGAAAAAATCAAATAAAAGAAGAAAATAATAATAACAAATATATATATATATATAAATAGTTGCATGTACGTATATATATATATATATATATATATATACCTTACAAGGGTTTGTATACAAATGTTCCCGGTATAGGCTTCTGGTAGCTGCGTCTTGCCGCTCCCTCATTGCTTCATTAACGTCGTCTGTCGACCACCACCCAACCAATCAGCGTCCTGCTCTCGTCTCACTAGACTCGCTGCTGTTTCCTTTGTTTTCCAGTGTCATTAAATATAAGGGATATCCCCATATCGAAAATTATAAATTATCGATCTGAATACATCCTTATAATACGAGCAAGGATATTTTTCAAAAACGCGATCAGTTTTCTATGGCATCACGCTACCTAAGTAACGCCGAACAATGTCAAAATGTTGTACTAATACATGCTGTATAGGGTGGTTCAAATATAACAGAATTTTGTTTACATTATTCTAATGTTACTTGACACATTACATAGTATGTGATGAAACACCACAGTTCCTCTGATCATCCTAAGGAGTGAATCAAGACACATTTAATTTGGATTGACAAAAATTTGCATAACGTTTTTTTAAAACCACGTTGTGCTTCTGCGTATATAATTTCATTTCTTTGGTTTCGTAGTTTGTTTTGTTTTGTTTTTAACTTTTATTCAGTTGGTCTATCCTTTATATAGAAAACATGGAAGGCCGCCGTTATGTGCCCCTTCAGGGCAAATATGTTCAAATTGTGGAGGAGGAGGAAAGTGAGGTGCACGCGTTACATTATCCTTTACAAAAATGACTTAGTCCAAGGAATATTTGCAGTTATATGATTAGTAGGCGTCAGTAAGATGATAATCTCAACATGTATCGAAGACATTGTGACGTCTGTGACATCAGTGTTGATTAAACGAGAAAAAGAAAAAAAAATGTCGAATGTCGCCTAGGCAGCTGAGTGAGGGTAGTGTCCTCGATATGCCTGCTTCACGCATGCTGTCAACCACAATCAGTTGTTGCTCTTATAGAGTAAGCGTAATTTTCAATTTATATTCAATAAAAATACTAGTTTTGTTTTGTTTTCATAGCATGATTGTTACACCATTAACTAACTCACGGAATAATTCGCATCTCCCATCCCAACCATAGCTTATAACAGAGCGATAGAAATTTACTGACCCTTCAGGGAGTAAAAGTTGTTCCTAAGTTGTGCAAGAGATTATATGATTCATCATATTATGGTTGCATACGAGAAACCTCGTCATTTTTTGATTTTGAGTTTACACTGTGTCAATATAAGTTATTGAATAACTCCATGTGTGTTAAAAAATGAAGCCATCCGTATACTTCAATGTTTTAGAGGTATTTCAGTTGAACTGAAAATATTTTGAGCCATATCGGATAAGTCCTTTAAATAGGACAATCAAATCAGAAATGGTTATCACTGAACAATTCTAGAATTATACGTTATGTTTTAGCTAAGGAATAACAAACACACTGGACACGATATGTAATACATAATGAGAAGTGTTTTTATTAAAAATTAACACAAAAACACACTGTATGTGCTTGTTTACTTGTGACTGTTACTTCTCTACTGGCTTTCTTCAGATCAAGACGAAGTAAATGAAAGCTATCTTTTTAAAATGAAACACTGCACTTATCTAGCGCGGCTGCAGAACCACGTGACTGGACATTCTCATTCTAAAAAGGCGAGGCTAAAACTTCTAGGTACTAACTGTACAACCAAGAGAGAACGTTGCTCTAACTTTACATAAGGCTGCATGTAGCAATGCTCTTAGGGTGTGGTATCGGGTACTACTTAGCTTTGAGAATGACAAAGAAACAAAGGTAACTTGAAGAAAGATCAACTTAATGACATATCTCGGCTGCCACGTGTTATGTGGAAAACTGCACATATTAAGAGTAGCTGTAAACATTTCTATATCAATACAAGAAGGTAGAAAACACATATTGTGTTTACATACTACACTTACAGGGCCCAATACCATCTTGAAGAAGCTGTATCAACGGCCATCAACTTGTCTACTAAAGGTTCAGATAACGTGATGAATCTCTCGCCAGCACCACCTAGTGCCACGGCCCAGCAATCATATGAGATGGCCGTGACGTCCCGTTCACCTTTAATTCCACAACACTGGTAAGCTATATATTATACTGTAAAAGTTGATCCTCATAAAACTGCTGTAGGCTACATATTGAACCTTGTGTAACCTGAAATAATTTATTTGAAATGAAGGTCATGAACATAAAACTAAGAAAATGAAAACCTCTGAATTTGCAGTAGACTAGTCTATAAGCGAAAATAGTGTTACTGATTTCGAAAAAGAAAATTTATTTCTCGCTACTAAGCAAAAACAAATACGAAAAGACTAACTTAAAACAAAATAATCCCCGATAGCTTAGCAGTAAGTCTGAGGGCTTATAATGCTAAAAATTGCTCATTGTGCGAAATAACAAAACACGACAAACTAGAAATTACTTTTAAAGAAATCTAAAGTCCTTGTTCCATAAATTATTTTAAAAGTACACTTTTACATTTAGTATGACGTTTTTAGTTTAGTATTTTAGAATACTAAAAGGCGTCTCTTGTATTACAAAAATAGTAATATATGGGTAATACTAGATGTTTTTATTATCCATAGGTTTGCTAATAGTACCTCCTAAATATGTTTGATAATGACACTATAGTTATATAACATTTTAACATACGTCATGTTAGTCGTTTCGTAAGTCTTGCACTTCAATTAAACTATTTATCATTTACTTCCAGCTCCTCAACAACTATAGATCATCTTCAGCCACAAAAAGTTTCTTCATTGTTTATTGCCCAAAACCCAGTTTATCCAAATCATTCTTCCGTAATGGAGCAAACAGAACCAGTAGACTTTAGTCCCAAATCAGATTTGCCCATACGAGTTTTGACTATGTCTGCCTCGTGTTCACAGACAGAACGGCCATCATCTCATTCACAGGACTCTATTGCACCTTATTCTTCTCGAAGCACTCATCACACAACTTTCTCACCTTCTGCTTTCCCCTTCTCCAATTATGCTGAAGAGGAAATTACCAATTCTTCTTCTACAAGAAAATATCTTGGTCATACCCTGACGATCGCTAATGAAAGTGAACCTTATACGCATCGTGTCTCGTCAAACACTAACTTATCTGTGGTAACCTGCTCATTGATAGTTTCTGAAGGATGTTCGTTTTCCTTTCAGCAAGGAAGCGTTTCAACACCTCGCCTCTCTTCAAGTCCCAGTTTACATATGGTATCTTGTTCATCGCAGACCCCTTCAAATTGTATCTTTCCTTCTCAGTCACTATGTGTAACAGCCCCTTGTGTTCCCCCGAGTCCCAACTTACCCGTTGTTTCTTTTTCATCACAAGTCCCTACAGCTTGTTCTTTTCCCTTTCGGTCTTCTATTGTAACAACGCCTCACAATATGTCAAAACCCTGTTTATCTGTGGTAACTTCTTCATCCAATCCTCCTGAAAGTTGTCGATTTCAATCTCACTCTCCAAGAGTTTCAACACCTTGTATTTCTGCAAGTCCCAACTTAACCAAGGTAGACTGCTCATCAGAAGTCCATAGAAACTGTTTTTTACCTTCACAGCCATTAGATGTGTCATCAGTTAGATCGTATTCTCCATGCGAAACTATCCATACAGGAGCAAAATCAAGTGAACCTTTGTCTCCCAGAACAGCAGAATGGACAAATCTTACCCAGTCACCTTCGAATCAAAGAGACGCGATATTTAACTTACACACTAGTTCCTCCAGTATTAACGACTCCTCTCAGCCACTACGGACTTCACCCATCAGTGGACTCGGGGGCTCACAGGCATCACTTCCATGTACTGTTTCATTATCCACTCAGTCTCTCATCACTTCTCCCAATCCCTCATCGCACAACTTTCGACAAAGCCTAAGCTACATTAGCAGCCATCCATCTAGCTCTGGAATACCAACATCAACAAACAGATCTGCAACAGTGAGGTATATTTTTGGTTACATATGGTTCATACGTCTACTAACCAATCTAGAAAATCTGGTTTTGAAACCATTAAGAGCATTGATCAAGCGTAAATTTAGTTTAATTAAAATCCTGTTGTAGTTTTTACAATTATTGCAAATTGGGTTTAGCAGAACTCTAGTATTTCGTTCTTAGGCCTCCTTATTTTGGTCTGACAAGAATAGCTGAAGTGTTGCCTTCCTCTAATCTATCAGTTCAAAATAAGAACATTCTATGTAAAGGTAGCGTTGTAGCTTTGCCTGAAATTCTGAAAACAATTATTAAACATATATTTAAACTGCTATTTTAATACATTATAGAAATAACGAGTCATTGTATACCTAGGGCAAGTAAATCTTATTGTATATGTACTTGATCATCTATTGGGCTACTCACTTTACAAATCTTTTGTATCCAAACAGATCCAAAAACATGTAATCTATACTTGTGTTTGTTTAAATACAACAGCCTTTCAAAACGTTTCTGTAGTTGTCATTAACTGACAACCTTCATTCCAGCTTAAAAAAGAGCGTTTGCTTGAAACGTTGCCAAGAAAATGAATTACAACCATAGTTTTTTTAAAGTGGGTTATCCCCAAAAATCTAATTTCTTTATTTTATCACCTTCACATTTTTCTACTTATGTACGAGATGAATAATGTACAACACACGCACACATCCCTAACTCATCTTAAGCCCTTATCATATTGTGCGCAACATTTTCAATATTCTCACAGAACTCACCATTCCTTTATTGTGTCAAATCATAGCTTTGAAAGTCTTACGGTAATCGGATTTCCGATTATCTTCATTGTTCCAAAGATTCTCAGCCTTTGAAGAAGCCGTGAGTCGAAATATCGAACTGTGAATATATTCTGGAGATGGATGTTTTATATTTACTGTTTTATAAATTTATGGTTAAAATTAATGAATTTTAAGAATAAAAATAATGTGGTTTAGTTTATGTTTCAATTTTGACTTTTATGATTATATATAAATTATATAATAGCTTTATTTTCAATCTTACAAGACAAACTTATGATATTATTATTGTTCGTCTTTGTAGAATATTGAGTCTGCATTCTCACATTAACCATCGCCAATTAAAATTTGTTCTCTGCTTAAGATATAAGTAAATTTGATTTATTGATATTATTGTTTTAGCAATTCACGGCCACTTAAAATTATGAAAGCTACTCACAAATGTCGAGAAAACAAAACCCTTATTCAGTGTCCTACTCCTGGATGCGACGGTATGGGCCACGTTAATGGGAACTACGTCACTCATAGGAGGTATGCTAGGACGGCATCTGTGTGTATGTGTGTGTAAGATCATTGATATTTATTTATTTATACGTCTTAACGTCCATATTGTGAAATAATTTAAGATAAGTTAATAATTTAATAAACTGTAATTTTTTGCTGTAAAATAATGTGTTCACATATTCTAACTTGTAAATTAAAAATATTATGTTATCAATGGAAAAGTGTTCTCCATATAACTTTATGTTACTTTTGTATTTCAAGTGAACGTTGATATTTATATGTTTTACGTGTAACTTTTTTATCTAAATAATTTTAGCTGGTTTTATTACTGCATAGTTTTTTCCCCATTAGTCTTTCTGGTTGTCCTTACGCTGACCGTACACACCTTCAAATTCAACACCAAGAGCTAATGTAAGTGCAATTCCTTTTAACTAAAAGTTAATTAAGATGTCATAAATAAAAGTGTGATTTTTCAAGTATACAGGCAACAGGAAAAACATATGTTGTATAAAAAAGGTGTGTTATAATTTCGTTCAAATTAAATGTATATTTTCACATCTTTGTTTTAAGTTCACAACGTTTGCTAATTTCAACTTGCACACAACCTCAGGATAAAGAAAACACTTCGAGTAAAGGGGATATTATATGGTTGATAAGATGTGTTAACCAGGGCCATCTTTAGGTATTTTACTGCCATAAGAAAGGTTATAAAATGCCGTCCTTAGCGGAACCATTAGAGATATACCATTATATGAACAATATGTCGCAATTTTCTAGTCAGTTTTTACTTTAGTAGTTCTTAGTTCGAACTGTTCAGATTTAGAATAACTTTATTTCTCTTGCCTTTTTAGCTACAATGTGTTAACTACTTCTTTAAGGTCTATACCTTACGTAATTTGGTAAAAGTTTGTTTTATATTTAAGACTGTTAGCATAAAGTGTCTTATCTATAAACACAGTTACCGTGTCAGTAAGAGGCGGTAAAGGATATAAAGTAAGCGCAAGATAGGTGTTTTTGTTCTAAGTACAATTGATACAATATAACCATTTTACATATATTTCTGACTTAATGAGCTTAAACAAAAAATAATAACGATTAGTAAAACTTAATCTCAAACTGATGAAAGGATAAAATAGTGGTATAATGCTTTATTTTACGTTTAATTTTGAGTGAGTTTTTATTGATATTCTAATGTGATTTATAATTATACGTAAAATACAACAAATACAACAAATATTGATTATCAAATGTTGCCCATTTCGAAGCAAACCAGCACCATTGATCTACTACAAGTTCATTATAAGTTCCAAAAAATTACCTAAATAAATATTATATTTTTGTTTCTTTTGTTTCAGTGGTATACTGGTGCTCACCATGAAATATAATTTACGTGAATAAAAGCAAAAATGAACATACACGACATTAAAGGAAAGGAATTGTAACTTTGTAATAATAAGTTCACAATACATAATTTAGTAAATTCTCGTCTTTTGGTAGAACTCTAATTTTCAGTACAACTGAAGTATGAGAATATATTATTTTTTTAACATCACAATTGCTCAATGTTGCAAAAATATTCTACCCAATTGTTATGATTTCACTTTCTTACATATTAGCTATTTACTTGGTCGGTAGCGCACCAGGGTTTTGTTTTACAAGATCTTTTGTTTTTTTTTAATTTCCTAGGTGTCCCACTCCTGGATGTGATGGTTCAGGTCACCTGACTGGAAAGTATTCTTCACATCGGAGCCTGTCCGGGTGTCCGAGTGCTAATAAACTCAAAAACCTTGTAAGGTTAGGGGAAGACAAAAATGACTCCGAACCTCTTCGGTACGAAGAATAAGTAAAAGGAATAAGTCAATACGAAAAAAAGGAGATATTTATATAAAATGAGAATTGAATTCTAACAGACAAAAAATAAATATAAAAACTGTTCGCAAAATATACGAAGAATTCTGTGCTAAGCGAAAATAAGTAAAGTTGTCTTGTAAATAAAAACATCTCTGGTAATAAATTAGAACTAATTACGTCTGACGAAGAACAAATTAACTATACCTAGAAATGTGATATTCATTCTCACATTTAATTAATGTATTCGGAATAAATATAAATGTAAAAAAATACTTTTATTTTAAAGTATTTTGGTATATTACAGATAAATATGTTCCAATGTCGTTGTCTGAGACCAAAATATGTTATAGTAAGTCACATAACTACGAATAACTTTAGTAAAAAGTAGTTAATTATTGGCATAATTCGACTAATCATAACTGAACGTTTATTGTAGTTGTCCAATACCTGGGTGTGATGGTGCTGGTCACGTGACTGGAAAGTTTCAATCCCACCGCAGGTATAACACCTTTAAGTAATTTCTTCGTCCTTCAGTTTTTATTATCTGAAAATTACCACCCATTTTTACATTTTATATTGTTAATACGAGCTCCAGCACGTTGCATAAACTTTTTAAATGCATGACCATTCTTAAATGCAGGGCCTGGCATGGTCCGGTGGTTATGGCGCTCGACCCACAATCTGCTGGTTGCGGTATCGAAACTCAGGGCAAAGCATGCTCGCCCTTTCCACCCTAAGGGCATTATAATGTGACGATCAATCCCACTACTAATTGGTAAAAGAGTGCCCCATGTGTTGGCGGTGGATGCTGCCTTCTTTCAGTTCAACATTAGAGGGGCAGCAGATAGCCTTAGTAGCTCTGACAAAAACAATGTACTATTTTCTTTGAAATGACTTGTCTATCTTTTTGAATAAATTATTTGTTTTAGATTTAACAAAATAACTTTTCATAAAACTTGTCTTCAGATGGCACTGATAAAATCACAACTTTCGCAGCACTATATAGTGGCTTAAAAGCGCATGGTAGATTTATTTAAAAATATAAACTGGTATTTATCAATAATAAGCGAAAATAAAATTAAGATAATAGCAGTCGACTACTATCTAGCTTTAAGCCATCCAATGGCACAGCAGTATATCTGCAGACTTATAGCGCTAAAAACCGGGTTTCGATACCCGTGGTGCACAGAGCATAGATAGCTCATTGTGCAGCTTTGTGCTTAACTTCAAACAAAAACTAACTATAAATAGTGAAGTAAATGAGTATAAAATTAAAAAAAAAATTGTTCAACAATTTATGTTGTTTGTGTTTATATATATATATATACGTTTATTCTAGTGCATCTGGATGTCCTTTTGCCAACAAGAACAGGGTTAATCATCAAGAGACCCTAGCGGTTATTAAAACAGAAGGAACCAGGTAAGTTTATTCTTCAAAACAAAATAAATTTCATCCTTATCACATGGCAAGTTTCAATTGTTAATAATGATAAAGGGTAAATTAAGTATGTAAATGACAAAAGGTATATATATGATGCTATAAATTAATATATTGCACTGTTTAATGCACCGCTCTTAACAATATTATGAAAATTTCTAATAGTAGAAATGGTTAAACATAGTTATTTACGTAGATCGTTTAAAACTAAACTTTAGTGAAATAATCAACTTATAAAGCTAAACACGAAACTTTAAATATTGTATATTATTTAGAGATATAAATAAGCGTCTTTTTCGGGGCAAATAAATGTAGAAGTATGTTATATTAACTATAGAAATGAAAACTCATGAATTAGCGATAAGTATTTTAGAAATAGAACGTCAGAAAGTGCAAAGGTATGTCATCCAAAATGAATATAGAAGTGAAAACCATAATCATATACTACTGTATATTATGTTAATAACAGTATCCGCCTATAGAAACGCCATCTGCTTTTGTAAAACACATGTAATACAATTAAGTATATAAATGAAAACTACAAACAAAAATTAAATTGAGACAAGTTGAAGAAATCTGTATGCAGTCCTAGAGAAATATAATAGCACTGTCCACCATCTGCCTTTGTAAAACTTATGTTGTTAAATACTTGCTTTAGTCTCGCTATTAACGATATCTGTTTAAAACATATTGAAGTTTTAAATAAGTGAAAGAATGACCTATTTGAAAACGTAAAATATCCAACATGTTTGAATACTTAATTCATTTTAGAGAAAATTATAATCTACTAAAATCACTTTGTGTCGTTATTTGCAAACAGAAAACACTTAAAGGTAAGGCTGTGTTATTTATTTCAATTGAATGTAGTGTACCTAAAACTTAAAGTTTTGTTAAAACTATTGAGAAATAGAATTCTTGTGCGACTTCGTACGTATAATAAGATATAGAATAGAGGAGTGCAATAAAGTACTTGAAATGATGTAGAATAGTCCATAACTTCATCAAGTACAAACTATCAATATAATATACAAATGGATGATACATAGTGATTCGGAATTGGTAACTATAAAGTATTTTACTTGTGCTCAAAGGTTTTGGAAAAATTTTTATATAGTTATATGAAAAAAATGTAGAGTAGCATTTTTTTTAAATACCACCAGATGTCCCACCTCTGGATGCGATGGAAGTGGGCACACCAGTGGAAGTTTTCTAACACATAGGAGTGTAAGTGGATGTCCTAAGGCTACTCTAATAATGAAAAAACCAAGGTTGTCTCACGACGACACGCTTCCTTTGATGACTAAAACACAATCAGGTAAGATGTGTTCCTTTTGGTCAGTGATACTTAAACATAAAACATAAATATGTATACGAATTAAACAATATTGAGGTAATAGTTTTTGATGCAATTCATTGATTGAAACTTTTATTTGTATACAAACAATGTTGAAATTGATTATAGAAACGCTGAAAGAAGGAGGTATAAAAGCAACTATTACAGGACCACCCATATATCGTGTTAAAACGAACTGTACCGGAGTACAGTCACACGTTGATAGTTTAGACTGTGTTTGGTTGTGATTCAACCAAATAGAAAGTGCTACATGAATATAAAGCCATTATTCACTATGACCAGTAGTAAATTCTCCCATGACTGAATTATTGAATGACAAGTGTGTATAGACAATATTCTATCCGAAAAACTGGGGCAAGTCTGAATGTTTCAGTAGTAGTATACAAGAATTAGAAGAAGGTAAGTGAACCTGAAATTGTTAACAATAGAAGTGGTAAAGGCAGAAACCGAAACTTTCCAAAACTGATGATAAGAATCTCAGAGTATGATTTTAATTGTTAGATGGCAATCGAATATATATCACGCTGTAAATAGCGGTATGAATCTTGCATCGAATTCGTTAAGATACACATAAGCACGAAGTTTTGTTGATGGACGCGAAACTGCTCGAAAAAGCAACCAAGCCAAAAGGTTGAAATGAACATCCGACAACAAACAATGTAAGGAAAGAAGTTGTAGACAAGTCCTCTTTACAAATGAATCCAAGCTTGAATGATGTAGTAATAATGAATGACAGTTTATTCATAGAGAAGGGGTAAAGGTATAATAATGTATAACACATACAATAAAGCATGGTAGGGAATCAGTACAAGTTTGTGCTGCATCTCAGCTAAAGATGTACAGTAGGTAATCTACACAAAACTGACTGCTAACAAGTACATTCACATTCTGATCCATCATGCGATTCTATCAGGAACACGACTCATTGAGCGGATATTCATCTTCCAGCAAAACAATTATTCAAGCATGCAGCACATATAGTGAAACGATATCTTACCATAAGGATGACTTGCTGCCATAACTTAGTGTGCACAAAGCCCTCATACAGACATTATTTAAATGTATAGGCTTATGTAAAACCTAAGGTAAAAAGGAGAGCAAACATTTTAGTTCGGTTGTGATGAGTAATACCGAACATTTGGAACTAAATTTCACAATCGTGCATTAATAAACTGTGCAGAAGCATGAAAACAACGTGTAATGTTCTTTGAGAAGCAAACGATTCGCATTGTACAACTTATTTACTTCTGTTTTGTATTTTCTCTGATTGTTTTGTACAATTAGTAAATTCACCATCTAGTTAGTATTACTTTGTGTTTATGATTTTATGTATGTGTATCACATGTGATTACATAATTATTTACATTAGTATATATGTGAATGTGTGTGCGTGTGGTATATATATATATGTATATTAGCTTATTTGTATTTCTGTTTTAATTTGTAAATTAAAATATTTTGTTAATTATGTTGGTAATTTTGATTTAATCTCCCAGTTTTTCAAATATATTTGGTTCTTAAAATCAAATTAAACTAAGAAATGGCTAGCTATGAAAGGAAATAAAAAACTTTTTTTTTATATGGTCTATCCTTCATTGCCAAGTCTACTTTATTTTTATTTATTTACTCTTACTCTGAGATTGTGCTTCTGGGAACACAGGAAAGTGGAATATAACTTCTCTAGAATATTAATTTGATACGCTCTCTGATGGTGGTTTGAACATTTCTCTATCGGAATATTATTTTAGAAAATGAGACCGATTCTGACATCCAAGTACTTGAAGACGAAATTTTGGATCTGCAAGGACACAATGCTAAAGTAGAGTCGGAGATGGTAAAATTAAGAAAAGACATTTTTCGGATGGAGCAACAGATTCGAGTTACAGAACGAGTAAGTTTTGCATAATCATCATCGAGAAATCGTTACAAATTAAACAGTAGTAGTTGTTGCTCAAACAAACTAATAAGTTACAAGTTAGAGAACGAGTGTTAAATAAATCAGTTATCTGACACTCTTTTTACTTCTCATAATGTTCAAATTTCACTACCAATCTTTTAGGTTGATCAAAATAATAACTCTAAACCCTAATTTCATAAATCATAATATTTCTAAAATTTTAGAGCAAAACTGCTGCCCCATATTATTTGTGGCATAACCGCAAATATCTTTAAAATACTAAGAAGAACATTTCCATAATATGCACAAAAAGAAAATTTTAAACTTTTTCTGAAAATACAAGATGTTTTCATAAAGGTAACAAGGTATTTGAAATTTTCAGTTATAAAATATTTAAATATTTGTTTGCGGATTCATTTAATGATTTTATAACAAAAACTTAAAATAATGAATTTAACGAGTACTTGGTAATAACTTACAGCAAAAAGGGCTATTTATCATTCTTTTCATTTTGTACAACATTCGCTTGGATACTACGTTCCTGATTGTCATTTTTTCACCCATTTAATGCAAGGTAAACTATTTTCAAGTCATGCAGAGTATCCTACTTTCAAATTTTGTAAGTTACTCTATTACTTAATGTAAGCTTTTTATAGGGCCGGATTACTTATAGTAGGTATCTGTGACATGTTGATGATGAATTTTAACAAGAAACGGACAGCACATAATCCACTTGTTTTAAAATAATATATATTCAAAACAAATCAAACATATTTACAAAAATTCGTCACACTATTGTTTATCATACTTGTATCCAGAGATTTAAATAATTGTCTCTTTTTCATCAAAGTCCACACAGGTTGGTTCAATTACTTTAGAACAACTTTTGACAAAACAAATTATTCTCCTCTAATCTGTTGTTACAATACAAGGCTGTGATACTCATTTTAAAATCACTACTGTAACTGTTAGAGACCATAGTTGTATCCATAGCTTTAAATAATTGTCTCTTTTTCATCAAAGTCCAACTTCAATTACTTTAGAACACCCTTTGACGAGACAAATTATTCTTCTCTATCTCTATTATTGAAATATCGACAGTGAAACTCACTTTAGAAATCGCCACTATACGCTCTTTATGACTAAACGCACAATCACACAATCTAACTTCACTTTTTCCACTTTTACTTTCACTAGCTTAACTTTATTCTGTATCTGTATTTTTATACACGCGACAGAAAAATCTAGAAATATCTAGCCATCTAGTGAAAAAAATGTTACACATAACGAGAAAATCTTAGAAGCTTCATGTAAGATAACCTCAACAATATTACAATAGCCTAGTACAACAATTAAACTATATACACAACATACGGCTCGTACAAAGTTACGTAACAAAACGTGCCATAGCTATTATGTTAACGTCCTTGTGTATCTCATCTCCACTTAATTAGCTTAGGTCTAGTAGGGCTTCATCTTCAATGACAAAGTCACTGTCTTCTGGCTCTGTATCTATGACAGCTACACCTGCACGATCATCTGTGTCTCAATAGCTGCACCCGTTAAGTCTTCTTCCCTCTCAAAGTACCTCTTCAACAGATTGGCATGATAGATCATGGTCTTCCCGTCCACCTTCACTTAATAGTTCATTCTGTTGACCACTTATTGCATTTCAAAAGGTTCTTTCCACTGCAGGGTGAGTTTTTTGTTGTCTGCCAGTAGCAGAACTAAAACATTCTGTCGAACCTTGAAAAGTCCATCCTTGACCTTCTTGTCACAGAAATTCTTCTGACTACCTTTGATGTGTTTAGCTTCCCCAGTATAACTGCGTCGATAGATATGATCCAGTATTCCTTTCTGGTCCTCTGTTTTATAAGTCTCTTTCTCCTTTGTCTTGTGCTATACTTTCTCCCGTGCACTGTCCCAAAGTTTCTGCAGTGAAGGATCTTTCTTCTGTGCTTTATTCAGTTCCCATAAACCTACAATCGGGTTTTAATCTTCAGATACTTACAGAGGCTTGATGTCTTACAAAAGCTTCATCACTCTTTTTTTCTATCTGGTTTCTCCAAACGTCTACTACCTGGTATATTTCCAATCATCAAATCGTAGATTGGTGCTTTTGTACACGTGAGTTCAAGGGCTCCCACATAGTATGAATTGTCCACATGTATTCTTGCTATGAGAAACTTTCTCACTATCCCATCAATTAGCACACACAGGTGTACCTTGCCCATCAACTTATCATCAGATACTAAACTGGTTCTATACTGCACCCAGTGTCTCATAGTACCTTCACTTTCTTGTACCCGACATAGCCTTTGCCTACTGGTACGTTGTGATTTGTTGACACTTCTCGATGTTTGTCACATGCTCCAATCACCACTGGCACTATTGGTCCACTTGTTGACTTGAGCTGTCCATCAGTCATGCACTGTTTAGTCATGGAGATAGCACTTCTTTCTTATTATTTCTATTCTGTTTCTTCTGACAGCAACACCAAATTGAGGGCCGAATACCTATTTAAGGAATCTGTTTTATTAAGCTAAGAGTCGTTTTACATTAACATCTCGGCACCGGGAAGCTTTTACTAATCATATGATACATAAGTAGCTCTCGTTTCTTTCTTACTCCAACATAAATTATATGAATCAAAATATATTTTGATGTAGATCTTATCTCTATAACACGCACCGTTTTACTCTTTCAAAGCAAATGAGATTTGTGTGGTTGGCTAGCTTTTGAGCTAGATTTAGAATTCTAGTTTTCGTCAATTTATGGTGGTTTAGATTGTAGTATGAACACATTAGGTTTTATTGGCTAACGATTTCCATGTCCGAATTCTAAATCTAGCACAAAAACGTAGATAACTTCAACAAATTATTTTGCTAGGAAATAATAGTAAAGTGTGAATATAAGATAAATAAACACACTGTTTTTTTTTTCATACGTAAAGACGTATATAAAGCTCATTTCGTTAATATGTTCGCATCGTTAGCTCTCAGGTGGTCATAATGTATGATTTGTTATTTTATACCAGTATATATGTTACTTTAATTTTTGTTTGTTCCTATTTTGTTAACCAGGAAAACGAAGAACTCGCTCAAAAGACGAATAATCTATCTGGATACTATGAATCACTCCAGAACAACTTTATTTCACTCTTGGACCATGTTAGACTGCCCAATTTTAATGAGAAACCAACACCTGATAACTTTGACACGTATTTGTTCAAACTGCAGTCGTTATGTGGTAACACCTACCGTGAAGACAAGAAAACTATTTTTTCGTCAATGAAACAAGCTCTTCAGGACTTCACTTTGCCTCTGTAAGTAGGAAAGTATGGTTTAATATTGCGATTCAGAATCAGTAGTTATTTATCTACTTAGTGTTTCCACTAAATCTGTAATCTGTATCAATCCATTTGGTATGTTTCTTTACTCTACTAATAGTCTGCACGTCTTTTAATCGAGGTCCTTAGGTCGAGAAATATTTACTGTAACTAATATTAATAGCTTAAGCACAATATGTTTATTTTAAACATTTTATGCAAGTTTATCAATGTTTAACAGCTGTTTGATAAAACATTGAAACCAAACAATTGTCGTATAATACATGAAAT
Organism: Limulus polyphemus; assembly: GCF_000517525.1. Classification (NCBI taxonomy): domain Eukaryota; kingdom Metazoa; phylum Arthropoda; class Merostomata; order Xiphosura; family Limulidae; genus Limulus; species Limulus polyphemus. The sequence goes on along the minus strand of NW_013665671.1, from coordinate 596,673 downwards.
GTACATTATTTTATATTTGTATGCTGTGTTTTATTTTAATATTACAGACATCACTCAGCGCGATGGATAAAATCTTGAGGAACTTAGCATCAGATTGCGGTATAGAAGAACCACACAAGAAAGTCGTCTCACCGGAAGTGGATGAAATATGAAAAGAAATTATCTCATTAGTTAAAACTGTTCTTCTTCAAGAGATTATCTCATAATCGTAGAAGTATTCTACTCCAAGTATTCATCTCGCTTATTAAGAAGTAGTTTTATTTAACGAATCATACCATTAGTTATGGAATATTCTTCTTGTAGGGATCATATCATTAGTTTAATACTCGTCTTTAAGTGGTGATCTCATTAGTCACGGAGTGTTTCACTCTTTTTGCTTTATGATATAAAACCTGAACTCAGAGATTCTTGGCTTCAAATCTATGAATAAAATAAATCTAAAAGTGAGAAATATTATTTTATTAGAAACAAATTAGCTCAAATACTTTTATTTTGTGCAAGCAGCGAACATAAATATCGTGAATAATAAAAAGTAGTTTGAATAGCTAAGAGTGTAGTTTTAAATTATTTTTATCTCATACTTTAATCCTGTTCTATTCAAAGACTGGAGAATAGGGAAGACAAACTTCAAAAGTTAATCTCTTTACAGACATGTTTCAACATGACAACAGATTAAACTAATGAAATATAATTGAAGATGAGAGAAACTGAATGATTTTTATGGTAAAAAACAATAGGTTAGCATGTTTTGAGGTGATATCGTAAATTCGCAAAATACAAAATATATAGATGTTGATTATAAAAAATATCCATTAATTTCAAGTTTATCCTATTTCATGTTGAATGGTTTGTATGCTTAAATATAGGAAAGGTTTTTCATACATCTATTACGAATATAATAATGACTACTTACTTCAATACTATGTTGTTAAACATTTTATTTGATAATTCGTGTGTATTTTTCTTACACGTAACATGTAAGTGTTTTTGCATTGAAATGTGTATTATAAACAAAAAGCGTTTAATTATTTAATATTTTTTTATATAAAGCATGATTTTTTAACATGTAACTTAGTTATTTTAATCAACAGTTTAAACAGCATAAGTGAAGTACCTGTTTTTAATTTAACACTAATTGTCAAAATTAAATAGATCCTGGTGATCACCTAGATTATTGCTATATCAATATTTAAATAAAAAATAGCGAAAATACAAATTGGAATTGTAATAATATTTGATTTAAAATAAGGAAACCTCATGACAGCTAAGTTGTATACTAAAAGGTACATTTGTTTCGTTTTCGAATAACAAAAATCAACTTGCGAATAGAAAGTAACAATATTTTAGAGAGACATTTCATACTGAAAAGTGTTCAGAAATATGGAGGTTAATTATCGACAATATGTCCTGTATAAGGATATATAAATAGGAAAATACGCGTAGTCAGATTTAAATTCACATCTAATAATAGCGAAAGAATATGTTAATCGGATGCGACGTAAAAACTCGTTGATAATTTGTTTATCTATAAGAGATATAGTAAACACTATTTAAAGGTAAGTCCTGGTTTCGTTTTTGAGAGCTTTTTGTATTAGTGTTTCAATTATAGCAGCTTTTAGAATCATGTATGAGGTATTTAACTGAAAATAGGACATGTTATTGATCTTCAATAGATATACTGCCTTCCTTTGCACCATTTAATTTCAATTGTTGCAGATGTGATATCATGTAGAATGGGTCAAGTTTCCTATGGGGAGGGGGGCTACAAAATTATGCTACAATGTTTCTTTCCGCCACGGTATCTGTACTATATTTTTCGTTTTAAACCCTTTGCAACTTGTAAATAACTCACAGATGCCCCAAGGAGTCACTTCTTCATAGAGCTGTAATCTATAAATTACAAATCTCTCTGGTATCAATGGCTTTCCTTTCGACAATCGGTATCATTATGTTTGTGAAAAGAAAACAAACTTCAGCTAGTAATAAAGACAAACTGTTCATAAACTGTACAAAAACATTTTCAGGTCAATAAAACTGTGCAACTCAATCAATCCATGTGTGAAAATGGTCTTACGTCAATAAATATTTTTATGTCCTCACTGAACTTAAAATGTAGAGGGGAAATATACCGGTGAGGGAAAACCAATATTTTCCAACTGTTGAGTTAGGCTTACCCATAATCTTATTAGCAATTCACAAAACTCTATCAGATTATTCAAAAAGTATAACTGATTCATATTAGCCTAGAAAATTGTTCAAAATCATATTTTTATTTCAGTAAAATTTATAAATACATAGTTTATCGCACTTTTTGTGAAGTCAAGTAATCTAAATTATATGTAACACAGTTATCAAGTGTTGCTTTATTGATTTTTTGAAATATGTAATATATTATTAAGCAAAATGGATAAAATATCATTTTTTAAACAATACTAAAATTATGTAATTCAATTTAAAAAGCTAGAATTTATAAATGAATATTAAAATAAATCTAAAATTTGAGCCTTAAATATAGTAAGTTTCAGTCCTCTATAGCCTACGCAATTGGTCAGTTCAGTGTAATTCTAGTAGCAAAAACAGTATAAGCTTCATTGTTTATAACTGGACTAGAACGTGTTTTAAACAATTATATTCAGGTACCTTTGGAAAACTTTTTGTGTGTATGTACTGCGTCTAATTAGCACATTTAAAAACCGAAACATAATGTAAGTAGTAAACAAAACCGCACCACTGTTTGTCTCGGGCTAAGGTGACATTAACCATTCCTTGAACTTATACTGAGGCTGAGTACATTATATTAAACCGATTTCGGAACCTCACCTCATTGTGAACACATGTGGTCATACTCCATCTGACGACCGTACACGTTGCCAATAGCCCCGTAGTGTAGTTTACATTGCCAAAGGCTCTGTCGTATGAATATCACTTTTAACCTCAACTTAATCCATATCCCTTTGTTTTCAAATGGCATCTTGTAAATCCTAACTTCCAATCAGAACACATCATTATTATATGAGTGAAAGAATATTTTGTGGTAGAAAGGCTCTTATGTACCATTCCCCCCCACAAATATACTTTTGATCGCATCATACTGCCAACGAATTTCCAAATCTTAAAATATAGTTTGGATACATGTTGCTCCAATGCGACTTTATATCGGCTGTGGTTGTCACGTGACTTACTGACTTGCATATTCAAAATCGCTTTAATATAACATACTCAACCCTCTATAAAAGCTTGGACATACTTTTGTGTGATTGCTTTCCTGGGGTGTGGGGTGTGCCAGTTAGTATGATATCTGATATAGGTAATTATGATTATGAGATACCACACTAAGAACAGTGTGGCATAAACACAATACTTTAGTTTCATGTCTGGTAAAAATAAGTTCTTCCTCCTGCAGCCAATTAACTCGTGACAACAGAAGCTGGCCAGTATTATAGTGAAGTGAAGCACATGTCAAAAGTGCAGAATACAGATGTTACTTCTTGTTCTACATAGATGCTCTAATCTTTCTTTTTCTATTCATATTAATTTTTATTCTTTGCAAGATAAATATTTTTGACCCTCCTGTTATTACAATATGTACCGCTTACTTGTTGATTTTAGCTTTACTTGTGATTACCACAGACTAAGTTAGTTAGTTACTATGTTTTATATTTTGAACGTACTTGTTTATTCTATTTGATTCTGTGGTTACTGTTAGATTGGAAGAGGTCATGATATTAGATTTTAACAATGGTAACTAGAAGTTCTCTCCTTGACCAACAGCTTTTGTTAGCCATGGTGAGAACTATGTCCATGGTTCTTGTTCCGTCTTTGGGTCCAAGAGGTTGAAAGGTAGCAAAATTCTGGCTGCTGCACTAAATTCAACTATACTGGTTAAACCCAACATACAGTATAACACTGTGACAAGGGTGTGTCATGATGTAGATTATCAGTCTGGATATCCAGACTCGATGCCACTACATGATAACTGATTAGCCCAAACATCACCAGCTGCTGATCAGGGTCCCTATTACCAGGAAAAGAAGTAAAATGTGTATTCTAGAGGAAATCTACCAGTAATAGCTATAACACCCACAAATAATATCAGTGACACTGCCAGATAGAACAGCCAGAATCTCACTACAATCCTCCTGATGCCTTAGGCTGTACCTTGCCTCCCAGGTTGGCAAGGTACACCAATAATATCTAAGACCACACGTGGCAACTAAGACCTCGCCTGAAGAGATCACATATGTCTAGATGTACATGTATTCAGTCTTCAGAAAATCAAGGGGTCATCCCTACAACACAGATGGTGTCTCAGCCATACATCACCATACATGCTAGCATCATGTTCTTGGCCGTATGGCTATTTCACAGTGGTGATGAAGTGAAGTAAGATTAACCTGTGAGTTTTTAAAAGGGTGGCAAAGGAAGGTCTGAATAATTCATCATATGTTTCAAGCAGGTTATTTTCTGGAATGGTAAAACCCAGAGATAGGTAAGGTAATGCCTGATGCTGAACTTGGTCGGCTCAGTAGAAAATACCTTAGAATAATTGGTTGAAGAGTAGCTTGAACTGGGACACAATCATCAATGAGTTATGCTGCAGTTTAGACCTTGTAAAGACCTGAAGTACCATCTAGTGTTGATCAGGTTAGGCCCGTGAACTATGAACAGCACACATGAGAAGATGGTTGTGAGCTTCCAAATGTATGAATGATGTTGTGCTAGAGGAGCAATTTGGTGAATGGCTGCGTTCTGCTGTAATGATAGTATATATGTTCTAAACACTGTTTCTTTTAAGAAGACAGTTGTAGTTGCTCAAACAGACATTTGTCCAAGCGCTAACATACCAATGATGCTCGTCTGCAATGATGAACATTTGGCTGTTCATAGTAGTGGAAGCAGAAGTGCCACAAATCACCTTGTAATTAGCACTGCTGAAGCTGTATAACATTTTAAAGTGAATGAAGAACTTTTTTAACATCTTAGGTCACTTAGATGTTAAGGCCACTGGTTGAGAATTGTGCTAGCAGTCTGAATTCAATACAAAGACAAGACCTCAATGAGTCTCTCATGAAATTTGCTTGTGTGTTTGTGGTAGCAGGTGGCCATTTGAATAGGACAACAATAGCATATCATTATATATACACAACTGTCTGCACTAACTAAAACTGATATGTTATACAAATGTGAGTAAACACTAAAGTCCTTAAATCACGCTAAAGGAATGTGCCAAGTAACAGAAATAGAAATATTCAAAATACTGGTAATTAAAATGTGAACAGACTGTTATGGGGGTGGTTCAGAGAGGCATCAGGGAGGACCATTACTGTGACTGGACCAGTTCTGAAAGAAAAGGCATTCAGATTTGCTTAGGACTTCAAGGCATCTAGTGGGTAGTTAATCTTTCCATAAGAGGCTTTGTTTTTGGTACCATTAGTAGTGCAAGTGGTGATGTTAAGCAATTTGTTTGTTCGTGCAGGGACTATTTAGTTAATGATCTTTATGACATGAATGAATTAGGATTTTTCTTCCATGTTAGTGCCAACAATCGTTTTGATGTTAAGAGCAAAGGTTCTAACGGTAGTAAGATTTCCAAAGAGAGACTGACAGTATTATTCCTTGTTAGTATGATTGGTTCTCGGGGTAAGAAAGAGTATTAATCGAGAAGTTTTAAGGAGATTACAATACCCCAGCTGTCAGTGTAGTATTATTCTGATAAGAAAGCATGGATAACCAGCAGCATGTACTGCAATTCCTCAGTAATGCATATTCAAAGATAACGATGGAGAATTCTTTCTTCCAGTTACAGCATGCAGAGTCGTCCAAAGTACCAGAAGTGACAGCTACAGTACATTATTGCACAAGTGGGAAAGCACAGATATTTATGACTCTCAAGAGTTGAAATAAGTCTCATCGTGAATACCATTTACTGAATCAACAAAGGTTGAAATTATGTCATTACAAAGACCGTGATGATATATTTTATAGCCGCAGACTTCAGTGATACTCCATCAATTCCGAAGTCTTAGGAAGTCCGAATAACAATGATGGTGGGTCAATGGAAATGATGACATTCTCTTGGAAGTGTTCTGCATGGCTCATGACATTTTTGCAGTGGGCTTTTCTGAGTCCTGTGACATTAACAGCAGTTTTCTCAATGTAATGAGAAAATGATAGACTGGATTAAGAGTGCCAGGGAGTTGCTACAGGATGATCATAGTGATGGTGATAGCAATTCCAGTAATGATGAATAGTTGAAATAATGATGCAGTTGGCAAGAAGGACAACAAGTTCAATGAGTAACATTGTCTGATTCTCTGGAACGTCTATCTAAGCTAAAATAATTTGCCCGTATTCTGGAAATACTTCTATACTGAATTTTACAAAGCAAGCAACCAAAAGTCAGCAGTTTCTTCAATGGCTTAGTTTTGTAAGGAATATAAAATGTTTAATAAGAATAGTGATTAATTTTATATTTGTTTCTACGTTTCTACTTTTGAACGCATTCATGATTAAAAGATTTCAACACACAATAATGTCAAGGTGGTTGTAATGGCCAACATTTATATAAGGACCACCTGTCTATAAAGACTACTTTCACTTTTTCCTTGAGTGGTCTTTATAAACAGGTTTAAATGTATTTGCTTATCTTTGTCAACATTATCTATTCCTTCTGGATAACAATATCAATGGTAATGGATTGTGTTTGGTTTTGAAT
>NW_013665671.1:580833-589506 GCF_000517525.1 Limulus polyphemus | reverse complement strand
ATCGTCACATTATAACGCCCCCACGGCTGAAAGGACGAACATGTTTGTTGTGACGGGGATTCGAACCCATGACCGGCAGATTGCGAGTCGAGCGCCCTAACCATCTGGCCATGCCGGCCCAGTTCAATGGTAATTATATTAGAGCAATATTTTACTGATACAGCATGGTCCTTAGTAGTAATCACACTTGTGAGTCATACGTTATTTTCTGAATGCCAATATGTACAGGAAAGAGAAGGAACATTTTGGAGTTGTGATGAATTCAAATTCGAGGTACCTGATGATGACAAAGTCTTGTCGAATCTTTGTACATTTGCTGTTATGTTACACTTATATTAAAGTTTTTCTTCATTACCCATTCAAGCCGTCTCCAACCATTATCTTGGAGTTGTGGCATTTATCAAACTTTGGCGACACTATTTCTATGGAAGGAAATTTACTAATCAAGTCGTTATGCATTTCTGAAATGGTTGATGAATTTTAAAAACCTAGAAAATATGATTGTGCTATGAATAATATATTAATATTTCCAAGAATACAACTTTATTTTACATGTACTTTAACTTTAATGTACTGGTCAGCAATATAGAAATGTCAATTGATTATTTCATTTAGTCATTTGATGTTCAAATCCTGGACAGTGAGTAGTGACCAAAGCAACTACAATAGGCCAAATAAGGGGCTACAATTTTACTTATGGGCAAGATAAGTGACTAACCAAAGACTACAAAAGTAAACGAATGACCCAGACATAGCTTTGGTTTTATTTGCATGCAGTGAAGTGAAGCATAGCTATCATAATCTCTCAAATATTGTCTGCTGTATATATATTATCTGGTGCTTGTATAATTATTTATGAGTGTAGGATGGTGTATCTTTGTTATGAACCACCAAAATGTAAATCCTAACTGTAAAGCATCTAGTAGTCCTGGAGCTCTAAGGTAAGAGAGGCCTTAGACTATGCACATGGAGGGCACCAGAAAGTGTCACACATCATTGCAAGAAATGTGTAAAAATGGGTTTTTTAACTACTTTTGTGTGAAACAAGTGAGAGATACTTTAACACAACATATATTGCCACTGGCTTAGCTAAACATTAACATCATGATTATAAGCACCTGGAGAGAATTACACATGGATAATGGAGTGAAGTTCAACGGCCAGTAGTTTTTCATAATTGTGTTGATTTCCTGGTGTGTTGGATGTCTTAATGGCATTACATGTCTCTTAGTAACAAATGATTGTGAAACTGAGATATGGTTCACCATCCATTGTAGACGCACTTTACTATCCACGGTAATGTGTCAAATGATTTCATTCTACAATAGGTAATTCACATTAATATGAGTCTGATACCAGGGTAAGGCTATGTAATGTATATATCTGCAATGTATAAGGAGCTTGATTTTGGATGGACTGGTCTGAAAATTGTATGCTAACAGCTTGATGAAATAAATAATGAGATACAGTAGTTATGTAATGCGCGCAGAGAGCGATGAACACATCAATAAGTCAAAGTTCTATGCCACCAATGAGCCTCTCAAAAACCACTGTTTCACAAATCAGATCAGGATTTATTAGTAGAGAAGTGGTATGGCTGCTCTGAGGTGTTGTCATCAACATTCTATTCATAATGACTGTGATTCATAGCAAAAATTAAAGCAGCTACCTCTGCAATGAAGTGGAGCTGAATGTGTGCCAAGGGTGTTGCTTATTTACGAATTATAAATAGTTTTCAGTGAATACAACTTCATACGTTAGAGTAATTCAGTCAATGTTTCCATTGTTGTTTGTTATTAAGCGCAAACCTACACAAAGGGCTATCTGTGCTCTGCCCACCATGGGTATCGAAACCCGGTTTTTACCAGTATAAGTCCGCAGACATACCAATGTGCCACTGGGGCCAAATGTTTCCATATAGTTCATATCTACTCAAGGATGATAATGCTCCATCTTCTGTGCAGCAAATTTGATTTAGTGCCAGATCTTCTTCACTTAAGTTTATAGCAGATCTAGGAATGTTTATTTTCCAAGTTAGCAAAACAACTTGGATATAAGGAGACCTTAGCAGCAGAAGTGAAATGAGTGAAGAAGAAGAAGCTAACAAGCAAACCAGCTGACCTATCCAACACCTTTCACTACAATCTGTAGCAGAGTCTATTACACCTTACGGATAGATCTGCTATACCACAGTTGTGTTCCCACTGGAAAACAATGAGTGGTCATTGTCATTTCAATAAAAAATATGTCAAAAAAACAGTTAACCATTAAACTTAATTAACGACCTATGCCATCTGGCCAAAATAATTAAAGATTGATACAACAATAACCATGCTTTAAAAATAAACTGTCCAGCACAGTCACTTGATTGAATCCTATTAGAGAACCATGAATAAAATGAGACAATTATTGCTTCTTAGAATCATGTGATCAGAAGAGAAGATCTGCAGAAGCTTATAGCCAACTTGCAACAAAAATTTGCCATGATGTTGACAAAAAAGGATATTCCCCAAAGCATTATATACATATAAATATTAGAATGTACATGGCTACAGTACTTTAGTTTGTCTTCACTTAATAAAGCTAAGTGTGCACCTTTATAGTACCAACTCTTATTGAAGTTTCATGGTACTATAGTTTTGATATAGAAATCAACTTATGACAAATATAATTAAAAGCTGTTTTTTCTCAATACGTTCAATATGAAATTTCGTTTTAGAGTATGTATAACTTATCATATGATCACAAACAAATCATTTAGAGAGAAGTTAAAAAACAAGAAAAGTGAAAATGTGGTAGGTGGTGCAGGACTTTTCCTAGCCACTGTAGTGTTGTTTCCAACCACTAGATGGTGGTACTAGCATAGAAACTTTTTGTTCATTTGTTTTGTTGATAAGCCCAAAGCTACACAATAGGTTATTTGTGCTATGCCCACCACGGATATCGAAACCCGATTTTTAGTATTATAAGCCTTCAGGCTTACCGCTGAGTCACTGAGAGGGTAGCATAGAAACATAGCTAAAGTAGATTTTCTGTCATTCTTAATAATCATGACTCTGTGTGTGTGTCTACATATATTTTGCAGTTGACAACAAGTTCGCTCAGAACGCTACGTACCTAACGTCTTACGTGAGTAGTTTATTTTAGGCAGGTCAATTAAATATTTTAATTGATTTAACTACACAGCAATTTCTTTACATTTTATAAACTTTGTGTATTCAAATATAGATTAACACAATCAAAAAATAGTTTCGTACGTGAAGCACGACTTTCTTCCCTTAGTATATATATATATATAATTATTTCATTTATAATTTTGTACTTGCCTTAACTTTCCTATCCTGAGTTAAAATTGAATCCTGAAGCTTGGAGACGGCTTGACTGGGTAATAGAGAAAACTTTATCATAAATGTAGATTTTTATTTTTTATCTTTTATTTTCTATAAAGTGTGTGTGTGTGGGGGGGGGGGGTTCCTTGTCATCAAGTTTAAATCCATTGAATCTGCATTTCAGTATTATGTTCCACTCTATCTTGACATATTTACGTTTGTAAATTGCTTAGTTCTGCCTATTTTTATTTCAATATATGCAATTTTCAGTGTCATGCTAAATTTTATCCATCTTAATTGGCCCTGTTGCAAATTTTAACTTGTATTACGCTTTGAGTTAAATATAAATTTTTAAATAAACCTTTTGCTTTTGTTAATTTTGCTTCGTTGTTTTGTTTTCGATTTTATTTATTCTATTTTCTTAAGTAACCAAATGAAGTTTTTAAATCAATGTTTGTGATTCTTTACTGAATTTTATTTATTTTAATTTTTGAAATTCCTTCATGTCGACCTTTACCGGGCACAGATTGGCTCTATGGTAAAGTTTTGGATATTGGTGCTAAAAAGCCGAGTTCGAATCCGTGAAATATCGCAAAATATTCCTCACACTTTCAGCTGTGTGTGCTTTATAAGAAAGACAATCAGTTTCTCATCAGAGTATTGCTGACTAGTTGCTTTCCATCTGGTAAGTAATGCAAAATCAGAGACAGCAGAAGATACGCTTTGTGATGAATACATATACATCTTTTACTTAATTTTCTTTGTCTGAGTTCATTATCCAAATTTTCTTATTTTTCTACCTTATATTCACAATTTAATACATTACATTTGACTCTATATTTTGTTCAGTTTCAATTATGCTAAATTAAATTTTGTACAGTTTACTTTACACCAGGTTCAGTTTTATTCCCAGTTATTTCATTTTAATTTAATACCTTTTTCTATTTTACCACCTCTTGAGACTATATGGAAAATAAAAGTTTCCTTTGCTTTTCTAGGAGTAAATGTCTTGACATTTTGTATGTCATCTAAAGAGGAGATTAATAGAAACTCTGACTACATTGGTTATCTATTTAATTTGTCTATTTAGATTTACTTTTAACGGCTTCGACCAAGAAAAAACCTGAGATAAGAAAGGGGAAGTGCAGCATTTGAAACCTGTTATATCTATATTTTTATAACTAGAAAATAATATATTTTTATTCAGATAAACTTAAGAACATTTTTGCTCAAGTGTTCTTGCATTCAGTCAATGTTCTTGTGAATATGATAAAAATACTTGTAAACTCTCATTAATCCATGCCTCAGGTTAACATTACATACTACAGTGGCTATTCTTTAGAACTTGCACTCTCTTGGCCTTGCTTTTATGGCATTTCTTGTGGTGTAGGCCATACTGAAGTATATGTACAAGCTAGTATAGGCTGGAAATGAATCTCTCTGTGAAAATTTAAAAACTAGAATTATCACTGGTTTACGAAATCTAAGTCTATTGAATACTGCACTAGGATTGATTCAAACTTTAAGATGTGCTATAGATACATTCTTTTCATTTTCAGCAAAGGTCTCTTGTCATGCGAAGATGTGGTCTTCTTTCTGCGCAAGCAGCCAGTTAGTTCCTGGCAACATAGCAGTAATCCAGTGCTATGGTATTGCATAACATGTGTCAAGTATATACAATAAAACACTAAAGTTTGAGCCTTTCCTTTGCTATCCACTTAATTTTATTCTATCCGCGATAAATATTTTCAACCATCCCATTATTGTGATACGTATAGCTTAGCTGTTGGTTCCAGTTTTATCTGAGAATACCACAATATGTTTTTATTTGTATTCTGATTTATACACATAAAACAATAACTTACAAGATCAAATATTTTACTTGGCCAGTTTTTGAATGATTTCAAACACAAAAACCCTTATATATACTTGTTTGTTTCTTTGTAATTAAGCACAAAGCTACACAATGGGCTATCTGTGCTCTGCCCACCACGGGTATCGAAACCCGGATTCTAGCGTTGTAAGTCCGCATACATAACCGCTGTACCTATATACCTAAGGCTTTCAAAATTAGGACAACTCGGATATAAAATAATAACGTCAAGAGCGAAATATATAAAACGGTGTTTTATTTAATGATACAGCAACATTTAACATGGAGTAAAATATCAAGTGGTGATCTTAAGATAATCATTTATTTTTCAACTAATATTTTAAGCCACTATAATAAGTGTACACAAAATTATCCTTTACTTGTATTTAAAAGTTTGTAAATACACAATTATAAAGCTAACCAGAAAAGGTGTATATGACTTGAAACACCATTTAATGAATAAATGTCACAAAAAACTGTTTTAATATTATTCCACAATTAAAGTATTAATGAATTTCACGGGACAATCAATCAAGATCCTGCAAAAAACAAACATCAACAAGTAGACAGAAAGAAATTCTGTTGCAGGTAAGGTAGACTAACTTTAAATGAATGAGAACATATACAAGTGAATTAAAGGGAACTTCGTTTAATTGAAAAAATGTGTAGTTTTTATTTGTATCTCAGCAATAGAATAGAAAAGTTTGATGTGTAAATACTCCGTGTCCTTTAAAATAGTAACTGACTCGTGAACTTATAATCCTTCTTTAGTGGTAATTAAATGCAGAATACTGTAGTTTCAGGGTATCTCAACCACATGTGTAACTTCTGAATACCATTTGGTTATCATTTACTCAACTTTACCATTATAATGTTTTTCATAGATTGTACTGACTTATATTTTTCTTGTTTTAATTTCAGTTGATATTTAATCTCATATCTTTCTTCATGCAACATTGTTGGTTCAAATTCAAAATAAGAAGAGCAACCAATCATATTACGCCATCCTGCATATTTTAAACTTAATTCGTCCGTTCGTGAAAGACACGTGGGGCAGATGCTCCAACTCTGGCTTCAGTGTCATAAATGTGAGAGAATGGTGACATATTTCCCCTGAACGGGATGCCAGTTCACCTACATGGCACACAACAATTCTACTTACATGAGGAGCAGCCTCCAAGAACTTCTAACCCCATGTAACACACAAGATGGCAAACATTGCCCCTTTTCCTAATTAATTATTTCCCACCAGTCATGTACATGATGTTAAATTATAGACGTTTTGTTCTCATTTTTACAATAACTGATAGTTATGTGCCTTTTACGTTATAGGGATATAGGATAATAATACCAGGTACCATAACTTACCCTTTGTCTTGATTTCCTCTTGGGGACCCCCAATTATATTTAAGTTGGGATTCAATTTGTTCATAAACATCATTAAACTGAAATTCGTATCTGTATACCAACTCTTTGGTGCATGACAAATGACAGACAATATGTACTATACACTTGTAGGGCAAATGCATTAATACGCAACAATCCTATCTTTATCATTCCTTGATCTTCTGGATCAACAACATAAAGCATATTATCATTCATAGCCCCATACTATACGCAGCACTGAATTTATTTTCTTGCAATACTTTCCTGTATATTAGGAAAACAACACGTTCAGAGGTACCCAGCACACGGCATAAAGCAAACACAAAATCAAGTAATAACTTAAGCAAAAAACTGTAAAAACAAAATAAAAAATAATTGTTATTCAGTGCCTAAGCAAGACTCCAACTAACATAGTCTAATACACTTTCACATTAGGAGGGCTGTGTTCGAAGTCGAGATGGCGCTGAATGTGTAATACAAGATTATGTAAATTGGAGGTGTTGTAGATATATAAGTCAATACCTAATATTAACTTTCATTCCTGATGATGCTGGCGCAGAAAATCATCGAAATATGTAGAGTCTTCTTAAGACTGTGTCCAGTTTTTAATAAAGCTAGCTTATTGTGCAACTATTTAACGTTGTATGTTCGTTTTTAATAATTTTACCTGTGCACAAGTACCGTTTAACTTATTTCCATTAGGAAAACACCTCGCTACAGTCAAAGCAAATTAACTTTGAAAAAGAAAATAAATCTTAAGCACAAATCGCCATAAATACATATTAAACAATAGTACACATAAGGCCTCTAAAGGAAGTTAAACCTCAAACACTCCACTTCTAAACATGCAGCAAACTAACATACATTGTTAGTTATTAGTGTAATTAAATAGTCCAAATAAAACAAAACTATACCTAACTTTTTCCTGTGTCATTCTCACACCCCTATCTTTATAGATTAAAAGTTGAAACGCATCTCAAGATTTACTTTTAAACCTTATTTCCAAAATCTAAAAAACACAAACATATGTAACTAACTGTGACCCATATGCAAGCCACGCACTTTATTAGCACATTTCAGAAATATTTTTCAGGCATGAGCTGTAGTGGTCAGTTTAATTTTTTTTACTTTTCAGAATACTTCGCACAGACTGGAGTACATTGGAAATTTTGAAAATCAACAATCTTTATCTCTACATAACTAAAACACTCCTTTTATTTACATTCTGATAGTTTTACATCATTAACAAGAGTTACAACAGCTGATGAGACTCATATATAACTGAAAAAAATACTCTGAATATTTAGATGTATGTGTACATGTGAAAAGGAGAAAGTAACGAAAAAGAAAGAGGCGAAGAAAAACTGGGATTCATCGGGCAGCGAAGAGGATGGGGAGGCAGCAAGAACGGCCAAGAAGGAAGCGAAGAAGGCAGTTGCGCAGGCAAACGCGAGTGCAGTAAATGACATCTACGAAGAATTGGAAACACCGGTGGGAGTGAAAAAGACCTATAAGTTGGCGAAAAGGCGAAATAAAGCAAATAAAGACCTTACACAAATAAAACAGATTAAAGATGAGGAAGGATGCGTACTAAGTGATGAGACAGAAATAAAGAATAGCTGGAGGGTATATTTCGAAAAGCTTTTGAACGAGGAGAATGAGAGAAGGGTTTTCGTAGAAGGGGGCAGCGAACGAGAGGGATGCACCTGAAATTAGTAGGGAGGAGGTAAAGAGAGCCTTGAGGAGGATGAAGAGGAGTAAGGCTACAGGACCGGATGAAATACCAGCAAAAGTGTGTGGAACTGTTTGGGAGATGACGGAGTCGAGGTGCTGTGGGATCTGTTGAGGAAGGTTTACGAGCAGAAGAAGATGCCAGATGAGTGGAGAGATAGCGTGATCATACCAATATATAAAGAAAAGGGTGCCATCCAAGACTGCGGGAACTATAGGGGTATTAAGTTGATGTCACACACAATGAAAATATGGGAAAGAGTAGTAGAAGGAAGGATAAGACAAGAAACAGAGAGTAGTGGACAGCAGTTTGGATTTATGCCTAGGAGAGGGACAACGAATGCCATCTTTGTT
>NW_013665671.1:577205-579961 GCF_000517525.1 Limulus polyphemus | reverse complement strand
AGTGGAAACGTGCTGTCAAAAATAGCGACCCCGTATAGATCCGGGAAAAGCTACAGAAGAAGAAGAAGATGTGTACATGTGAAAATATATAGGCTTAAAAGATTTTTAGTCGCGAGATTGAAGTTAACACTTGTATGTTTATAAAATTTATTTATATCTTGATTAACTCCTAATTGGATTATACGTTGAAAATGAATATAAAAATCTTCGGAATTTTGAAAATATTACAAGTACCAACTTCTGTCTCTGTTAATTTATGGGCTCTTTTGTTTAAATGTATCTGGCTGCTAAATACTTCCGTTTTTTGTAGTTTTTGGTTTTTCTTAGAATTTCATTCACAAATGGACACGGTCTGTACAAGAATGGAGTTTTGTGATGTGTGATGCAGTATTCTGCCTAGGCGCAATTTTGTTTTTTCTCACTTGTTTAGTGCTTGTACATATTCAATATATGTAAGAGAAAGTGAACCAGAGGATGTAACCTCAATCTGCACCTGATCATTACACTGACTTTATAGAATCCTGACCACCCCACTAAATTATTTACTGTTTGGTTACTACTGAGATAATCATAATGTAAGTAAAATATCAATTGGATAAATAAATTTACGGTGCAATTAACAGCTCGCAAAAATACGTTAACAAGGATTATGTAGTAGGTAATTCTAAGAATTTATGAGTAAAGTAAAGAAGAATGTATGAAATTATGTCAACCATACTATATCCGCTACATTCATTGCCGAGGAGGCCTTTCGCTCAATACTAAGGCTCATCAGGCCAGCTGGGATACGACAAACAAAGTAGGCTAACTTGGAGAACGTAACATAACTTAATGAAGATGAACACTATTCATTTAATTGACGACTTGAATATTTGAGATGAAATGAAGAGAAGAAAGAAAATACAGTGTAATGCAATCTCTTAAAGAAAATTAATTATAATTGTAAAGTTTGGTTCACCATGACTAAATGATACTTATAAGTGATAGATATGGTAGATATATAATTGGATTAGAGTATTGTACAATAAAATATCCTTTATCAAATTTATAAATACAGGTTTGTGAAACACACAACTAAATCATGTTCACCATGACTAAATGATACGTATAAGTGATAGATATGGTAGAGATATAATTGGATTAGAGTATTGTACGATAAAATATCCTTACATCAAATTTATAAATACAGGTTTGTGAAACACAAAACTAAATCATGTTCACCATGACTAAATGATACTTATAAGTGATAGATATGGTAGAGATATAATTGGATTAGAGTATTGTACGATAAAATATCCTTACATCAAATTTATAAATACAGGTTTGTGAAACACACAACTAAATCATGTTCACCATGACTAAATGATACGTATAAGTGATAGATATGGGAGATATATAATTGGATTAGAGTATTGTACAATAAAATATCCTTACATCAAATTTATAAATACAGGTTTGTGAAACACACAACTAAATCTCACAAAACATGGATCTTTTACAAACTCAACCTTTCTACTTGGCTGCTATAATCAATCCTTTTAGACAAAAAACTACACACTTCTGCAACAAAGTTGGAGAAAAGTCGGTGAGGGGATAAGAACATAAAATAATATTACACTACCCGGCATGAAAACAATCCTAATTACTTGATCAGCAACTTCCAGGAAAAAGTATTTACCCCTCTTATGTTGATAAACATGTCAATGAATGCTAGCTGCCCTCCTGTACGTTCCTTTCCCGCCAACTGGGAACTCGATATGAAATTAAGAGCTTCTTTATCTTGCTATGATTTCGTGTGTAAACCTTAACGGTACTTATGAAAATATAGTATAAACATGCACCAAGTTACTATAAGGTAGATTAATGATACCAGGTACAACATAATAAGCAACGTGTTACTTAGCTTCCTAGTTCTTATTGAACCACGGCTACTTCATCAAAGAATTGTGTATTTAGACAAATTATCTTTGAATATGGTTAACTGTTTTGTTTCATATTAATAAGTTTCTATTACTAAATCTAAATGTGTTATCATCTACGCCAAAAGTCAACTACAATGTACCGACAATTTATAACCAACAATTCCAAATAAAGCCCTAAGTACTGCAAAGTCACAACTGAAGACAACTTCTATTTATTGTAAATTCACCATCCACCTTACTCTTTAATACCAAGGTACTGGTAATTCACAAACACAAATTTCTTATTAATTCCAACACAGTGAACCGTGATCCAGATATATTATCACAGGGTAGAGTTAGTGTTTCTTCTGTTGATAATCTAACAATGATGAGATAACCAACTCTTAATGCGATTTCTTATGTTTTTATAAATACACACACACACACACATCTGACTTTGCAAGAAAGACGTCAGGAATTAATTTTTGACAACACCTACGAAAATATTATAAGAGAATTCGTAATATTTTTTTATTTACTGCCTTACAAAAAAGTTAATATTATTGTACTTTTAACATACAAATGTTTATTTCATGTTCAAATAATTCTAACAGGTCACATTTTATACTGTGCAAATAAGAAACAGGCGAGTACTCTACCGGATAGGTTAAGGGATCACTAGATAACAGTTCCAGGTGAAGTACATTTTAACAACTAAAATTATCACCAACGCCTTATAATACATGGAGATAAAATAATCAGATCTGTAAGATATACGACCACCGAATTGCTTTTATAGTTTTCAAAACTGTACAGAAAAACAACATATATATATATATATATATATATATATAA
>NW_013665671.1:573935-576996 GCF_000517525.1 Limulus polyphemus | reverse complement strand
CCGGGTTATGTGTTACTCATAAGCGAATGTGTAGCTACTTTGTCTTCCAGTATTCAGGACTTTGTACTATCAGTAACGTTATTGTGAGATGATTGATAAAAACTTGATTTTGTTGAAACTTATTTTTCTTCTCATGGGGAAAATCAATTTCTTTTGCGAATTAGCTAATCCATAAATATTCAATTAAGTCATCTATTATAGTTTTCATTTTATTCCACACATATTTGATTACACTTGTATTACTCCCGAAATCCTGTATAATCTTCCTACAAATGGTGATGGAATTTAAAAAAAATGTCTTCAATGGTTGTGGTTCATTAAAAGATAATTTAATTTGGAAATAATATCAGTAGAAATAAATTTGTACCCTTCCTTTAAAAACAAACAGAACTAAAACTTCCTTATCTTTTCATGTTAATTTGTCTATGATTTTTACCATGTGAAAACACTTTCATTTAATACGAAGAAGATAGAAAATCTTACCTTTCAACTCAGATAAAAATTGTAATTTTATGGAATCGAAGCTATTCTCCATTGAAAGAGAGCCGAGCGTGGTGAGCGTGTCATCTGTGAATCCATGGGTTCATGGTTTGGATGTTCTTTGCCGCAAGTTCGACCTTTGGGAACGTGGGTGTGTTATAAGCGTAACGGTCAAATCTCATTATTCAATTACAGTAATCCAAGAGGTGATGACAGGTGCTGTTGACTAACTTCTCTCTGTCTAATATATTAGTTCAAAATTAGAGACAGCTAGCACAAATAGCACTGTAGCTTTACGTGAATATACGAAACAAATAAACACAATCAATGAAATTCATAGAATATATGAGTGAAAGTAAAGAAAAATATATAATAATATGTCAACTATACCTGCCATATACAGTTTCGACTAAACGTTTTGCCCAATACCAGGGCTCATCAGCCTGGCTGGAATACGAAAGGCATAGTAGAGGTCTAGGCGTTATTTGTATTGAAGCATAATTGTTTCTATTTTTGATTAAGTCATTTACAAATCAGAATTATAGTAAGAATTAATAATACAATATTATTAATTTATTTCTAACAGCAAGGAAGAGTGTATTTTCATAACTTCATTATTTGGCGAGATACTCTTAGTAATACTCTGGACTATAGCATGTGTAATGTGGTAATTACTTATCAAGAAATGCAGACAAAGATTCTTACTTTCATCCCCTCCCCATCGCTCTAGAAATAAATGTTTTAAGATTTTCAGAAGTTTAGATTTCACCAAATGCCACAATACAGCAAAAATTTGAAATTTAAATAAAATGATGACAACCTCAGTATTCTATTTTTTTAGTTGGGTTACACCTCATTAGGTATAATGGTGTTAATCTGAAAGCTCTAAAACATCTAATTGATTAATGACTAATTGGCCTTAAATCCTAAAATTTTTGAGTAAACGTACAGTGAGTAATGTTTGAAGTATATTCTTACTAAGACATGTGTAGTAACTACTTTTGCTTTTATGATGCAATGTTAAGAAAATTCAATTTTCACAAATTAGAAACTGATTATTAGTAAAATTTTGAAAATCAGATATTATTTCATGTTTCAATACAATTTTGTGTTATTTTTAATTGCAAAACAAACATTATATATGATAAAAAAACGACCATAAATTTCAGTACCAAGTTATGTATATTTCACACAAAGTTTCGTTTCTACAGCTTCATCAGGAAAAATCCTGCTACATACGTTGCTAGACTCACAATGCGAAACAGTCTATACACTATCAGATTTGTCCTATAGGCCAATGGGTAGTATGGAACGAGATCACGAAAATAGTATTGCTTACATTAAAACAAAACAAAAATATAAAATAACATCGAATGTATGTATCGTAAACTTATAGTGAAAATCATTTGAAAATTGAAATAAAAACAGATACCGAACATAAAATAAATACAAAATAAGTTGCAATTAAAATAATAAAAACTTTATATGAAAAAAATAAGTTAACTGGAAGGAAACGAACAAGATCTACAATCATAATGCCCATCTTGAGTCGCGATTAATTTGTAGCTTGAAATGTGAAATGGTTAACTGTAGCAAGGATTTCTATTTGTAAAGGACAGTCAGATGTCGGTCTACATTTTTATATAGTAGTCAGAAATTGCACTGCCACCTTTGTTAAGTTGATTTAAGTTTGTGTGTTTTTCTGAACAAAGCCATATTTGGCTATCAGTTGTGTCATCTGCGGAGAATCGAACCTTGTATTTTAGAGTTATAAGTCCATAAACTTAACTCTGTCCCACCGGGGGACAAGAGTTGGTTTAACTCATTAACTGCTGATTTGTTGTATAGGGCAGTTGAATGTGAATGTGCTGTATACAGTGTATGACTAGCAGTCAATGGGTTAAGACACCTATCGTTTCTCCAAGGTATAATTTGTTCATATTCTATAGGTTACTTTATAAATAATATTTTTATTGTGTATTTATCACCTGTTCCTGTTGTAAGTCTCTCGATGTCTGAGTAAACTATTCAGTTGGAGCGTGTGTTGTAAGTCTCTCGATGTCTGAATAAACCATTCAGTTGGAGCGTGTGTTGTAAGTCTCTCGATATCTGAGTAAACCATTTAGTTGGAGCGTGTATTTTAAGTCTCTCGATGTCTGAGTAAATCATTCAGTTGGAGTGTGTGTGTTGTAAGTCTCTCGATCTCTGAGTAAACCATTCAGTTGGAGTGTGTGTTGTAAGTCTTTCGATCTCTGAGTAAACCATTCAGTTGGAGCGTGTGTTGTAAGTCTCTCGATGTCTCAGTAAACCATTCAGTTGGAGCGTGTGTTGTAAGTCTCTCGATCTCTGAGTAAACCATTTAGTTGGAGCGTGTGTTGTAATTCTCTCGATGTCTGAGTAAACCATTTAGTTGGAGTGTGTGTTGTAAGTCTCTCGATCTCTGAGTAAACCATTTAGTTGGAGCGTGTGTTGTAAGTCTCTCGATGTCTGAATAAACCATTCAGTTGGAGCGTGTGTTGTAAGTCTCTCGATCTCTGAGTAAACCATTTAGTTGGAGCGTGTGTTGTAATTCTCTCGATGT
>NW_013665671.1:571878-573310 GCF_000517525.1 Limulus polyphemus | reverse complement strand
AATCAAGGACATCTAGGGAACTGAGTTGGACACTTATTGCCGAATGTTCTAGAGTAAAACTAGTTGAGCCTCGAATCTTAATGTTTCTTCATACATTAAGTTTTATCACAATGTCACTAGGTGATGATAATAAGGCGCTTTGTAACAGGCGTATGGGCAACCCGTGGGCTTAGTCGTTAGGTTCGACTTTGCACACGTTACAAAGAAATTAATTTGCATTTCGAGTCGTGCTGTAGCACACAAGCCAGCAATTCGAGGAAGTTTACGTGTGAAATAAAGAACTCACACAGCCACAATGGAATAGTCCCCCAGTAGCACAGCGCTAGGAACCGGGTTTCGATACCCGTGGTAGGCAGAGCACAGATAGCCCATTGTGTAGCTTTGTGCTTAATTACAAACAAACACAACGGAATACAAATAACTTCTTTATTTATTTATTCACTTTTGGGTATTTCACTTATATCGAAACTCTCTAGGTTATCTTGAAACAACACTAACTCTAAATCATTGAGTTCTTTGTTCTGAAGATCTAGGTGTTCATTAATAAGGCTTTCTATTATGTTCACTAACATAGACACAACATTAATTAAGTTATCAACCAAATTAACACGAGAAATCCTCTCGGTTATAATCTGTATAACAATTCTTCTAAGATATCTTTAAGCAATTCCACTTTAAGCAATTTCAAATCTACTATGTCTCTAGTACAGTTAATATTCTTCACTTTTCTCTCTTCATACATTATTGAACCTTGATCGAAAGACTGTTAGACTAGATCAGAAATAACATACTTACAAGGAGTTTGTACGGCTAACTTCTGGAAGATTCTGGATTACTGCCATCTTCCGTCTTCTGGAGTCAGAACAATTCCCCGGAGCTACCTCAAATTTTGAGTCGGAAACATGGAATTATAT
Source organism: Limulus polyphemus (assembly GCF_000517525.1). Classification (NCBI taxonomy): domain Eukaryota; kingdom Metazoa; phylum Arthropoda; class Merostomata; order Xiphosura; family Limulidae; genus Limulus; species Limulus polyphemus. Next base: position 572,396 of record NW_013665671.1, on the reverse strand, counting down.
ACACAATTTTTAGTGTTTTTCTGAAGTTTAGCAGATCTACTTTTAAAAGTAGTTCTTTTAACTCTATTGGTATAAGTGGGATCTTCCATCAACAATTGGATTATTCCATCACACTTTAACCAAAATCCACTTTGTTATTGGACCTTATAGAACTTATTTCTATCCCTTATCAAATATCTTTGGCGAAATCGTCCAAGACAATTAACTTTGGGTGTATAGCGACAAACTGTGTATCTTCACAAAGATTTATTCACTCATGGATTTTTGTCGCCGTCCCATTAACTGGTTTTGGTTACATTGATTCATTTAGTCAGGAGCTTTATCTAAACAATTGGGGTTTTATCTCAATATACCACGTCTGCCTGGCAATGAAGTCCGTAGCTGTGAATTTTCTTGCCTCTTGGTCAAGACATAGAATGTATCCCGACCTAACTCCTGCGATGGGCTTCAAATCTGTATCTTTGTGATAAACGTTCAGATAAACGACCTTTACACTCCAGATGTATATATATATATTT
>NW_013665671.1:558158-570878 GCF_000517525.1 Limulus polyphemus | reverse complement strand
ATTATTCTGTCATGAAACCTTGTCTTTGATTAAATAGTTAAAAATTATTCTGCTGAAACCTTTTCTTTGATTAAATAATTAAAAATTATTCTGTCATGAAACCTTTTGTTTAATTAAATAGTTAAAAAATATTCTGTCATGAAACCTTTTCTTTGATTAAATAACTAAAAATATTTTGTCATGAAACCTTTTTTAATTAAATAGTTAAAAATTATTCTGTCATGAAACCTTTTGTTTAATTAAATAATTAAAAAATATTCTGTCATGAAACCTTTTCTTTGATTAAATAGTTAAAAATTATTCTGTCATGAAACCTTTTCTTTGATTAAATAGTTAAAAATTATTCTGTCATGAAACCTTTTCTTTGATTAAATAGTTAAAAATTATTCTGTCATGAAACCTTTTCTTTGATTAAATAGTTAAAAATTATTCTGTCATGAAACCTTTTCTTTGATTAAATAGTTAAAAATTATTCTGCCATGAAACCTTTTCTTTGATTAAATAATTAAGATGCTAGGAGAATGTTTGCTGTTGTTAAGAAAGAAACAAAACATAAACAAAATCTGATAACATTATGTTCTATAAACTCCCATATTTAATACTAGCATGTTAAGTCTATGTACATTAACAGCTCGCCTAGATGAATGGAATACGTAAATTCCTGAGCAAGGTTGATTCAGATTTGATATCATTTCGTGACTCGTTATTGTTTGTATTTAGTTTTTAATTCAAATAGCTGCCATACCGTCATTCTTGTCCGGAACGATGATGATTTTTGTTTCATTCTGTTCTCCTACTTGGCCTCCCATGGGCAGAGAAAGTCGGACATTAAAGGATTCCTCCTCCTCGAAGAGCGAATCGTCTATGATCACTAATCGGCAGTAGTTCAGATCCTGCCCCACGTTGAACCTGATCACACTCTTGTGACTCTCTGGTCGACTGATGAAATCAGAGAACGACTGGACATTAGTCGGGATAGTCCCTGTAGCCGTATCTGGAAAATTTACATTATTTGTTTACTATCTAATCCACTCAATAAAACGAAAACATGAATTTACAAAAAGATTGTACATCATTTAGCTTAGAACGCAATGAATGGAGAAACAGTGGATCTGTGAATAATATCAATTTAAACTGAAGAGAAAATAACAGGAATTTTCAGTCTAAACGACATTTTACACACACGTAGGTTAAAGATCAAATCAGAGAAACCAAGGATTAAGGAATAACCGTCCCTAATTTTTAAACTACTATCTCTGTGGACTACTGGCTACCAGCGGAACATGCTACCTCAAAGGCTTTGCCCATTCGTCCAAACCGAATTACGGGATTGATTGTCACTTTTATAACGCGTCACTGCTGAAAATGCGGAGTATGTTAAGCGTCTAGAGCTCCGAACCCTATGATTCAAAGTCCGATACGTTAACCACTAAGCCCATCCGATTTACAAATAGAAAGAAATAAGAAAAATATTATAAAACGAGACTCGTATCGATATAAAGTGAACAAAACTTTCATTCCAAAGTATAAATTCAAAAATTAAAACTTACCTCTCTATCATATATATATAACACGGTTGTGGCTGTGTATTAACGTTTAAACAAATACAAGGAATTTCTTATAATTCTTTTCTGTCAATTTTAATCAAATATATATAATTTTCCTATTTGATGATTAGATAAAATTAGTATAATATATTATACTACACTGCAATTTAACTGCATAACGACCCATAGGAAAGTAATGGCAAATAAGAACCTAACGACTTTTTTAAATTATAGTATAAACAACGGTTGTTCGAAGTACACGTTGAAAGTTTGTTTGTTTATTTCAGAATTTCGCGCAAAGATACACAATGGCCTACTCCCCCCCCCCAGTGGCACAGCGGTATGTCTGCAGACTTACAACTCCAGAAACCGGGTTTCGATACCCGTGGTGGGCAGAGCACAGATAGCCTATTGTGTAGCTTTGTGATTAGCTTCAAACAACAACAACAATAGACTATCTGTGCTCTGCCCACAAAATCGCATCCAGATTTTTATCAAACCGGTGTAAAATATCTGTCTTTGAAAATTATATTGATCTATATAAAAATATGATATGACAACGTATTTTTAACAGTAGATAGATCGTAAGTCACCCTTTTTTAATTCACATTTACAAGATATTTTTAGAAGTTCTTCTTACCTGATTCTGTGGAGCAGACAGCCATCATCTCTTTCCTGAGATCACCTGTTCTCTTGATTGGAATAAGTACTTCTCCAACTTCTTCTCTTACGTTGTACTCGGGTTTATCAAACTCTACTGTCGACACTGTTGTACCAGAATATATATATATATATATGATTTTTTTCTTTCTTTAACTGTTATTGTAGCAAACATAACCTAATATAATCTCATGGTGTTTATGATCCACTTAAACACAGGGTATATAGACAAAATATACTAGAAAATCCTTCTTTCTTTAACTGTTATTGTAGCAAACACAACATAATATAATCACATATGTTTACGATCCACTTAAACACAGGGTATATAGACGAAATATACTGGAAAATCCTTCTTTCTTTAACTGTTATTGTAGCAAACATAACCTAATATAATCACATATGTTTATGATCCACTTAAACACAGGGTATATAGACAAAATATACTAGAAAATCCTTCTTTCTTTAACTGTTATTGTAGCAAACACAACATAATATAATCACATGTGTTTATGATCCACTTATACATTGAAGTATACGTTGATTAAAATACATTATTAAACAGTTTGTATGTATTAACACTGAAGAAGCTGTAAAAGCGAAACGTTGGTAGTAACAAAAAAAACAAAAAATATTTACATCTGGAGTGTAAAGGTCGTTTATCTAAACTTTTATCACAATGTGTAAATCCCTCCAGTATGCACTACAAACTTTAAAGAAAACAAACCTGTATCTTCCTTATTTCGAATTATGGTTCACTTGTGTACTCGTTTTTGTTTTGTTTTTTATGACATTTTCGATCTGATGCCTTCTCCATACTATAAGCTATCTACGTTAAAAAATAAGTTGTACTTCTTTAAAACCTTTAAATATATATATATACTTAGTACTTCAGTTTTCAATAATTTTTAAATACTTCATAGAGTGTATTTATTAGACTTTCCCAAAGCTACTAACAGATGGCGCGCTTATCTAGTTTTCTCTAGACACGCATCCCTTAAACAGCTTTAAAGTATAATTACAAAAACATAAAATATCCAACATTATTTAGATGTTTAAAAAGTAATCATACAAGTGATATTTTCAAAAAGATACATATCTGAGGAATTGCAATTTTTTTTTCCAACATTCCTCGGTTGTATAGGGGAAAACAGTTAGGGTAAGAACAGGAGGATATCTTAGTTTCATGTGCAATTTTTATGAACTTCGTCAGCCTCTTTGAAGGTACAACGATAAAAAAATTTAGTTATTGTTTTTTTTTATACCCTGTTGGAATTTCTTGGTGAAAACCTACAAAGTGCTAAAATAGCGATGGAAACTAATAATTCGCCCAATGATGTAAATATACATTTTGAGAAATATCTATTTATAATAATAATGCTTTCAATTACATTCCGTGTTATTAATTAGCTAATACTACAGGCATTACTGCTCAACCAGTTGACCTGAAGGTTAAGCTTAAATAAATCAATATAGCTAAATATTTTTTAGCAAAAGTGGTACTTTAATACTCCTTGATTTATAATATTTTTTCCTTTCAATTTTAGATCTTACAATTCATTAAACTTAGTTTTTTATCTTGTTTCATTATATGCGAGGATTTCTAATTTATATAATCCCTAGCATTTTTTCCCTGAACCATGTTTATTTCTAAGCCTCATTGGTTTTTTTATAGTTTAACATCGCAGAGGTCCAAAACATTGTTAGACTGAAAATCAAGACAAGATTACAAGATTGAGCTTTTGGAAATTTGCATCGACGAAATACTTTTTGTTTATCCAATATACATCATAAGTTAATATTCCAATACAACTGAATAGCTGGATGTTATACTGAACAACACATAAATATATTTCAGGTTGTTAGTACATATTTCTTAAATCATTTTTTTCTTTTGTGCTATACATTTTTACATGCAGTTTCGTTGGACAGTTTCTATGTTCAATATGTATCGTATTTTGAATTGCCCTTTACTCACCAAACTGAACCTATATTTATATAGTATTAAAAAAAAATATGTGCCATCGATACAACTAATTTACACTTCTGAATTATTCAGTATACAAGCTGAAACTTCCCACCCCAGTGGCTCAAACGTACGTTTTCTGGCTTACAATGCTACAGTTCGGGTTTCGATACCCACGGTGGTCAAAGTACAAATGACTCACCGTATAGCTTTGTGTTTAACCAGAAATAAATCTGAAGTCTAATTTTTAGTTTTCTATGTACAATTGTTTCGATGGGAAACAAGCAGCAGTAATATTCAGAGGCATCAAAAGTTTTATTGTTTCCATTTAGTTAAACCGGGCTTATTTGTATCTCGCGAATTGAAAGACATTTCATTGACAGCGTATAACCTTTGCTGTGCTTCTCAACTTCTTTGTATCCCTCCATTTGAGGACGAAAGTCAAGTCAAGTTTTCTGTTTATGCTAGTCAAGTTTTATGTTATCTTTGCGTATATAAGTTATCAAACACAAATGCAAACATACATACGTTTTTTGTATAAACAGTTTCTTTCTGGTTTTCTTTAAAAAAAAAAAAGAAGCCTTGTCGAGACATCTTTCTTGATGATAGCTGAAAGTACCCAGTAATATGTTGAGGGTTTTGCATGTCTTCACACTCATCTAATAAATTTTTAATAAATAGTTTTAAAAATCAAATTAGGCCCAATAGTTATACTCATTTCTGCAGACGATTCTTGATGTATAGCATCAATTATAGTCAAATCGAAAAATGGCAAATACTTTATGCATATATGTTTTTACGTTAATCTGTCTTTTCTAAGTTTCGCGATTTTAATAAAAGAGTCATTTGCTATTAATATTAACCTAATGAAATATTAATTAACTACTTCTGACTTTCTACGGCGATGAAACTATATGTACTTAAAGCGGTGTAGAGACAAAGAATTGAGCTTAAAACAGATTAATTGATAGACAGGAATATAAATGCGAGATGACATAAATGTACAAATATAAAAATGTTAAACAACAACAAAAAGGAAACAAAAATTAAAAATAACCAAGGGAGAATCTTTAGTCGAAGCTTCTCGTTTACGTAGATCTGAAGAAAATGTGCATTTTGTTTCATCAGAGAGATCTATATTCTATCAGACTTTTGCTTGTCTGAGAGACAGCACACGTGCGAAATATATTACTGGACTGACTCCCCACTGCTTATACGTGCACTGTCTTACATTACGTGGCGCTGAGTATAGTTGTTAGTAAATTTATCGTTAAAGTTCCTGCTTTTTTTATGATATACCAATTAAGTTGCCAAAATAGGTAAACAATAAGGTTAGAAACTGGAAAAGAAATATAAACCTTCCTAAAGAAAAAAAAAAAAAAGGTCGTCTGAGCCTCAAAATATCAAGTGAGATACGTAAGTCACGTGATCCCAAGTTGTTAATAATGAAACATCCTACGTTTACTCATAATTTAAAAGAAAAAACTATGAACGCTTTTTAAGTATATTTTTTCCTAAATATGAACAAGTTGTTAATAATGAAATGCTTTAAATTTGTTTGCTTGTTTACCGAGTAGATTTAACTCAAAAATATTTATGTGTTGTCAATTTCTAAACAAGGAAACTTATGGCTAAAAAATTAAACCTATCGCATAAACTGTATATTGTGCACATCGCACAAAATCTAGTGAACAATTAGTAACAATCATAGCTGAAACCTGAAAGTAAAGGGAGTGACTTCCCACAAACAGATAGATTCAGTTAACATTTGCTAGCTTCACCCTCGTCAAGTAATGCTGATTCATGCGTTTATAGAAGAAACAAGTGCTATAAAGTCATCCAACCTACTTTAAACCATCACTTTCAAGCACAACTTAATGCGAAGTTATCCTAATGAATATTGGGATCAAGGTTTTGTAGCAATATTAACGGCCACCTTTGTACGCTTAAGAGAGATACCTTAAGATAAATTTCATTGAGATGACTCTATCGTTAGTTTTGTTTTGCTTAATTTGGAGGATATTGGTATTCTTAATGAAATCGAAGCAGAATATTTCAACTATCATAACTTTCTATGACAACTGAGTCCCCCTAATATTATATTATACCCTTTCAGAGATCTCGTTTACTCATAATTTAAAAGAGAAACTTTGAACACTTTTTTAAGTATTTTTTTTTCCTTGGTCATTATTTTTCAATTAAAAGAAAAACAGTTTAGCCAAGTGTTTATATATCGTAATGAAAAATCTTTCAAATTTTCAAATTTTAATCAGCAGATGTTAATATAAATTAACAAGTCTATTTTTTATAAATATATTAACTTCGCATTTGATTTAAACTCAACTTTTAGGGCAATTTTCTGGAGTATGGGATTTATTCTTATAAGCATATTTTTTAATTACTTTTGAAGTGCAATAATAAATTCAACTTATAATTAACGTTTTCAAAATTTACGATACAAATAAAACTTTAGTCCAGATTATGAACAAACATTTTTAATGGTTCTGACATTTTAAATTTCAATTCTTTCTTTGGAGTGTAAACGAATAGATTAATTAATCAGTAGCTTATTGAAATAATTAAGAGAATATATTTAGACAATTAATCATTATCATCTATAAAGTAGATGCTAAAATATTAAACATACTATAATACCTTTTCTTCTAAACGTGGATCTTGTCAACCTACGGGATTTTATGTTTCAAGTGAACTTGTACGTTATTTCAACACCTACAATAAACTTTACCATCATCTGCTGCCTCCGTTGGCTCAGCGGTAAGTCTCTAGACTTATAAGGCTAAAAATCGAGTTTCGATAGCCGTTGTGAGCACAGCGCAGCTAGCCCATTTTGTAGTTTTGTGCTCAACAACAAATAAACATTATGCGCCCCTTTATACGTACGTGACAACATTAATTCAGCATATCGTTTTTTAAACATGTATTCATTGACCAAAAACAAAATCCTACATACTGATTGCTTCGTCACGGTTTCGAGAAAGAATGATAATAAATTAAATTAAACCCTAAGAGATCACGGCTACTATTATTCATACGTGCAACGAATTGTAACTTTCAAATGCTAGATATATAATTTATACAATAAATATATTTTTCATTCCTAGCAGATAATCCTGAGCTTTTTAATCATTTATATGATAACATACAGATATTTATTTTGTTTCAGATGGAACTTGATCTATTTCACTATAATTGTACAATAATTTATTAAAAACATGCATTCTGAAAAAAAAATTGAATAAAATATCTTTAAATAAAATACGAAAGTTTGAGGTTATTTTCATATTTGTATTATATATATTGTTATTATATACATGTATTTGTATGTGTGTTGTTGCTCTTTCAGCGCAAACCTACACAACAGGCTATCTGCACTCTACCCACGGTGTGGAATCGAAACGTGGAGTTTAGCATTGTAATTCAGTAAAATTTCCACTGAGCGACTAAAGGACAGGTGGTAAAAAAAATTAATGAAAATACTCTTTACAAACTATCGGTAGATAATCAATCTGTGGTAAGAAGTAATAAAAAATGTTTAATCATGGGATAAGGTAGCGAAGGTTGTTCTTAATTATTATTCACTGCAATTCGTATTTTGGTGAGGAAAGGAAATTCACAAATAAATTAACAACCAGTTAATCCGTTGAATAATAACGGATAATTAACTGTGATGGTATGTTAAAAGTTATCCAAACACCTAAAGTATTTTACGTTATTAGGATGAGTAATGGGCCCGGCATGGCCAGGTGGCTAGTGCGTTCTAGTCGCAATCTGAGAGTCGCGGGTTCGAATCCCTGTCCCACCAAACATGCTCGCCCTTTCAGCCGTGGGGGCGTTATAATGTGACGGTCAATCCCACTATTCGTTGGTAAAAAGAGTAGCCCAAGAGTTGGCGGTGGGTGGTGATGACTAGCTGGCTTCCCTCTCGTCTTACACTGCTAAATTAGGATAGCCCTCGTGTAGCTTTGCGCGAAATTCAAAACAAACAAAGGACCATACATCAAAACCAATAATTAAAGGTGTTTAATACTATGCATAAAAAATTAACAAAAATTGTGAATAAAATGTTTCTTCAACTCTAATCCTTAGAGTATTAAGTTAGAAACGAAAGTAATTAAATACGTGTGTTATAATGATATAGTAGGAACAATGAAGCGGATGACTTCCAAAATTGTATGTATACTAATATGATTATATGAGTTTGTCTTTCCTATAGTTGAAAACAGTTGTGGATTCTATAACTTTCCATGAACAAATCTCAACAAAAATATTACAGACAAATTAAAGACCAATATTATGAAAACAGTTAACTTAAATTATTATGTAAATATGAATGAATCTGTGGAATAATTAAACAAATGTGACAAGATATTCTGTTAATCATTTCCTAGGTCAGTGCTATGTGACACAAACTCGAAATTCGACACTGTATAAAAAAATTGTCTTTGTAATTTCTGAAACTATGTATTGAAAACAGAAAAAATTACAATTTATGTAACCACATACATGTATATCTCAATATGTTATAAGCTTATAACAACGTACATGTATATCACAGGGTGTCATAAGCTACACAAGTGACTGAGAGACTAACACTAACATATTTCATAGGTCAAGATAAAAAAAAAAAAGTTCTATCGATGTGAGTAGTTAAAAGTGCTTTACTAGGAAGAGTTAAAGAACTAGCCCTTTGGCTCAGTTTGTAGTGCACTTATCTGGCATGTGAGAGGCCTCGGCTGAAATTCGAAGTGAAAAAATACACAATAAATAAGGGGGAATACCACAAAAGTTTAAAATTCAAACTAGAGATGAGAGAGTGGTCCTTAAAATCAAACAAAATAAGCTTACTCTATTAGAAAATGTACAACTAATTATTAGTGATATAATAATCAAGTTAAAAACCATAAAACTCAGTAGAAACTAGAATTACTCAACAAATAATTTATGTTATTGGTTTATAATCGTATGCTTATAGGAAACAACTTGTTTAACTATGGTAAAATATAATGCTGTGAAAGGATTGAATATATTTATTAGTGTCATGTTAATTCGTTATTATGTTGTTCAAACATTATTCTAAACAAAGTTTCTAATAAAGATATACTATACAAATGTTCTTGTACTGAGTTATACCAAAAAAACTTTTTGTTATAAAATATACCATGAAGAGGAGAAAAAGTCCTATATTTCAAGATATTTTATTATGAAATATACCACAAGGAGAGTTTTGAAATAGACCATATCAGCAAACATATATTCTTCAATTTTTTTTATTATAAAATATACCACAAAGAGATTTCTGAATTGTGCCACGCCCCACGTTTGGTTTAAAATAAACTTGAAAATATTTTTACTATAAGGTGTATCAAAAATAGTTTATTTCTGTAAAATAATACACAAACACATTTTTGAAATGTGCAATACCTCAAAGAAACTTCTGTTTTAAGAGACACCTTAAGAAATATTTCATATAAGATATTTTACAAAGGTTTTTTGTTTTTTTATAAATGACGCTTCAAAAACGTTTCGTAATAATAAAATAACATATAAAAGAGGCTAGTGAAGTGTCGTAACAAATTGATTATTTTAAAATAACATATGTAATAAAAAATAGCATATAAAAGAGGCTAGTGAAGTGTCGTAACAAATTGATTATTTTAAAATAACATATAAAAGAGGCTGGTGAAGTGTCGAAACAAATTAATTATTTCAGTTGATGTAAGATTTTTTTCACCTTTTTTAGCAGCATAGCGGCTCACAGAATAACTCCGAGTTTTTTTAATCAAGTACAAACTTTTAGCTCATAGCTCCGTCTTCTTTTGACCGATTTGAAATATAATTACAGTTTTAAATTCAGAAGGTCGATTGATTTATTTGACTACGCCCAAAGTCTCATAGATTAATTTACTCTAATCCTGCCTAAAAGAATTTACATTTGAGGGTAGGCTGGTAAAGATCCTGATGAGTAGTAAAATCAAATCAGGTATACGTATGCCTCACGCTTGGTTTTGCTGGCGCTCAAAAATATAGCTAAAAAAAGAGAAAAAAAAAGGTCTCATAGATTAATTTGCTCTAATCCTGGCTAAAAATAAAATTACAAGTGCCGCGGCTATTGAGGATTCCTTCTTGTTTGCTTTGACAAAATTCCATACATGATCATGTGGCTTTTGTGACAGATAAGCATGTCTTTTCTTATGTAATATGTAAACGAACTATGGTTAGAATTGAGAAAATACAACATTTGACACCGCTTGCTTAATTCAAACATATTAAACGTTAATCGATGTTCATTTCGTACAATGATTTAATTCTAACCTAGTTTACATAAGATAATGTATGCCCCCCTAGTGGCACAGCAGTATGTCTGCGGACTTACAACGCTAGAAACCGGGTTTCGATACCCGTGGTGGGCAGAGCACAGATAGCCCTTGTGTAGCTTTGTGCATAATTAGAAAAACAAACAAACAAGATAATGTACATAAGTCTAACTACTTTCATTAAACTTAAATAAAGGAATTTTTATTCTGAGGCGTTTTTACGTCTTTCATATTTCTTTGAATAACCTATTTTCAGTTACTTAACTTTTGCCCTTTTTATAACTTTTTAAATTGATACTCATTTTATTAAAAAGTTCAAATCTAAACTGAGGACCTAAAAAGTAGCTTTCTATTTATTCAGGTTTCAAGAGTTATATTGTGTATTTATTATTTGAAGGTCATTCAAATTTGCTTATATGATGAACAAGACAAGACAGCCAACACCCAATCAGTGCTGTTCATTTCGCACGCGGTCCACCCGACAGTAGCGCGGGGCACGCGGTGAGATCTGATGGCTACCTGGCGCCTACCCTCCCCATGTGCTTGCGACCCCTCCATGGGAAGAAACCACGTGGTGGGGGACCTCCCGGCGCAGATGGCCTGATAGCGGCCACTAGCTGCATGGTTTCATTCAGTCTCGGAGTTACTTCTGAAGCGGGTATTTACCAAGAGCAATGCAAGCAAGCCCATAATTACTGCAGGGATTGCTCCATTTGATAAGGCTCGTCAATCCAGAACATACAAATATGCTGAAGCTCTTTTCCAAATCTTGTCAAACGCGTGGTCACTCCAAGCTAGGTATTCTACAACTGTGACAATCTTTTTGTCTTATCAGTTATCCTCTTGCTGTCCGACACAACGATTCTTAAAAGTTTACGACAAGCACGGTTAAGTGGGTTTTACAAAATCTTTTTTTTTCTTGTCCAACAAAACATCGGAGAGACGCACAGCGCATACGAGTGACCTCTTTGGCGAGTCGTCTGGAGGTAAGTCACACTTTCGCTCTTGTGATACTCTGCTCTCTAATGGGCGAGAAGGAATCTCTTGTGATCACTTGATGCAGACCATTTAACAAGCGGCTTGCAACCAACTCCTCATCTCCAATCCGAGATTATTCCAAGTACACATTATTATAACGAGTTTCTCAGAGTGAAACGGCTGTTTTTTGTACCTTCTAGCAATAGCATTATCTATATTATGCCGCTTCAAACTGCTGTAATAAAGGGTTAAAAAGATAAAATAAGTCTTAACTCTTATAAATTACTTTCTTCTTTTTTTATGTACGAGGTAGACTCCTATATATTCCCCTATTTAAAAAGTATCACCAAGTAAAGTGTGTTTCACTTTTTTGTTTAATGTTGTTTCCAGCTATAAAGATACGCAATCAGGAGTTTGTTTACTATTTAGAAGGAGAGGTCTGAAGGAGACTGTAATATTCAGTAAGCTCTGGTAAGGTTATCATCATTTCGAGTTTGATCTTAAAAATTAATCTCACTAATTTATTGAATGATCATTTCGGATATTCACATTAAGTTACACAAGAGCTAGCTGCGCTAGCAGTCCCTACATTTGAAATAATTGATTAGACGGAAGGCAACTATTTAACAGCATCCATAGCTAATTCTTGGGCTACTCTAACCGAATAGTGAGATTTGACTGTCATTCTTATAGTGCACCCATGGCCCTTTGCGGTAATTTTTTATGGTAATGAAAAGCAAAATATAAACCATCGGATATACAGCCAGCCACGATAACCACTAATCAACGCCCGGCAAATCTGATTTGTTGGTGATAAACTGTATATATTACACTCTGCTAACAAGCCAATTTAGTTTAAAACGGCTAAAACTAAACATCTGCTCTTAATTTTATAATGAATTTCTTTTTAATAGTTCATTAAACGGCTCCCATGAAAGCTTTTAGCGCACTTAAAACAAACACAAAACATGCTATGACATAGAAACTTTGTGTGTACCAATATCATGACATAAAGTAGAAATATACAGACGTTTTGAAATGTTTGTTCATTTTTAACTAAGTTTTAACCAGTAATCTTGCAGTATTTTTCTATATTACTAGCCAAAATGTAAAAGTGTATATATATATATATATATAGTTACTAACTCATCGTACTAATTATTTCTTACTTGTTAATTTTAAACTTTTTAAACTACTAATTGGTTTAGGAACTACATTATTTACGTACTACTAA
>NW_013665671.1:552574-558137 GCF_000517525.1 Limulus polyphemus | reverse complement strand
GTTTTTAAACCTTAGTAATATTGTCATAGGTTTTTTTACTTATACTATCAAACTAGTAAAGTAGTAGTATATATATATATATATAGTTACTAACTCATCGTCAATATTTCTTACTGTTATAATTTTTAAACTACATGTTTGGAATACATATTTCGATCAACTATGCAATCGCTTGATAAATCAAATAAAATGTTATAAGTTGTTTACTTGTTTGATAAAATGTAAGCCTAAAAGCTAACGGCTTTTAATTCTACTAAACGATATTACAAAGCGTTCATTAGTGTAACTTTTTTGTGTCATTGCTATTGTGATTTATTTATTTTATCTGGGCCACTACAGAGCATCCACGATATGAGGCGATAATGTCTACGGGTATCTCGAATAAAAATATCAAATAATAAAGAAACAACTAGCTTAACAGTTTTTGTGCTATCAACTGGTAAGCAATAAAGCAGCAAGTGTAAAAGCGAAAAATCTAAACGAGTAAGTAGAGTCACATAATCACGCATACATTAAGTTATCTTTTCTCATGATCAGTAGGTCAAGCGACAAGCATGTCAACGACAAAAAACTCCACAGTCTCTCACGTGGAGTGGGACATCAACGATAGTACGGTACCTTCGGTAAGTGTTTTGTACTTCCGACTAGCCTATTTTTTAGATAATTTAGTTATAAAATAACTTCACGATATGTTGCACACAAACAACTATTCATAGTTATAAACACTTCATTTTTTCAGATTTCTAATAACGATGTCACTGAAAATTTCTAACAGATTTTCAACTGATCTGTAAACGTTGTGAGTTTTATCAAGGGAACTTTCTAAAGTATAGAATTATTTATGTTAACAGAGGAAAAAAAGACTGTAATATTAAAAAAAAAACCAGAAAGGAAAAACCACTCTCCTTCGATATACAGGTGCTAAAAGGAGGATTTCTTTTCATAACGTTGTGTTGTTATCCACCCACGCAGTATGGGGAGTGTATAACTGTTCAGTAACGAAAGTGTTTTTTTTAAAAAAAACAATGAGTTAAAACTAAAATTTAGCTGTTGTGGTAGTTCGATAGCAAAAAACAAGTAATATGTATTCATTTAGTTTAATTGAATAAGTTTGATTGAAACTTAATTAAAATACAATACATTATAATTGTTACTAAGACTATATTTTGATTAGCCTAAATTCATTCTATTAACCTTCACTGTTGTAAAAAAAAGAACGTTTGTGAGTATTTATTCAAATAATCAATTTGTACAGTAATTGGAAACATTCGTATTCAGCAGGTGTAATAACAGTTCTTTAGTGTCACCTTCAATATTTTACATTTTTGTTCCTAAGAAGCTTTTAAACTTCTATGACACATGTTGAACTGTAAAAAGTGTTTTTGCCTATTTAACAGCGTTTAAACATACGCCAAATATATATTTATCTTTTACTTCTATGATCAGTATCATTGGCATGAATCTTTTTTATTTAACTGCTCAACTCGAAAAAAAAACGTTTTATTAACTTCGATCTCTTATAAAAATGCATATGTTTGTTGTATCAAAATTATTGTTCTCTCATTTGGATGGTTTCACAAGGGAACCAAAGAAAAATCTGATATTTCTAGTTTTAGTAAAAACGAACTTCCATCAAAAGTGAGGTTTCACTTGAATGTTTGCCATAACATCAAATAAAATCTTAAGGAAATATGTATTAAAACGTCTAATATCACAATAAAACTAGATACAAAATAATTTTATTTTACTTAAAATCTATCTTACATTGACTAGAAAGCATGAGCAAAAAGATGAAATGATAAAACAGAGCTTTGATTACAGACGATTATTTATTAAGCTCTTGAAGATATATGATAATTGAAAGTTGTTTTCTATAAAGTAGCCCTCAAAAAGCTGATTTTATGAGAGCAAGATGAAAGAATTACGACAGGTGTTTGCATTTTCACCACTTAAAGTAGCTTTGCATGGTTATTCTTCATTTTGTATGCGTATTTGATTGCTTCAACTGCTTTTCTAAGCAACAAGTGTAATATTTTTGACAAATTCGTAAATTAAATTGATTAGCCACTTAATTTGAATAAGTTCCATGAATACGTTTCTAGTTTATATCAAAGATTCGTCTTTTTACACATCTTGAGTAGAGAAGTAAAGCTATTGTCTGTGTTCGTGCAACAAGTGACATTTTATGAATATCACTTGATACATTAACAACATAAGTTTTAAAAAATCAATGGATCTTATTGGTTAGACAAGCCCAATTGATTGTAAAATTGTTTAAAGCAAATTAGTAGTTTCTTCATAGTACCTATTTTTTTTTTATCGTACAACGTTTCTGTGGCATTGACTTCAAAAATAGTTTTAGTTGTTATGATATCAGTACTGAAAAACAAACAATATATGTTTTACTATTGGAATAAGAGCTTCTGTTCTTGGAAAAACAGTTCGATGGCTTTGAACTGTTTTATTCAGTATTGCTTCGTTAAACTGCATAGTTAAGGGAATTTGTAAAATTGATTGTCATTACATTTATGCAAAACAGTTTAATACAAATCGACAAATAAATAAAATAATAAGAAACCCGTTAACACTTTAAATATGTATATTTTTAACTTATTTTAATTAAAGTCTCGCTTATCCAATAATTAAAGAAGGTTACAAACAAATTATGTCATGTTTGTTTCAGAAAATAGTAACATGTGATACATATGCATCGTTATACAATATATTGTGTATTGATGACAATAAGGGTACCAGCATATTTGTATCATCAGTGAGTTCTAGGAGCTAAATCATTATAATTATAAACAACGTCCTATTTTGTGACATATGTTACTTTAACATATGCTAGAGAAATCAAGCTCTGGAATATCAGAAAAGAAAAATTTAAAAAATAAGTTAAAAAGAAATACTTTATAAAGAAGATATTTCTGAAATTTTCTATACAATAACAACTATAACTGAACGTTAAAGTTATATAAAAAAGCCCTATTCTTGAATATTAAAATTGTTTATAATAATAATGAAGAGAACAGATTGATTTCTACCTGAAACATACTAAATATAAGTTGAAAGGTGATAATGAGAAGAGCTGTATAAAAAAAGTCGTTTTGCTTGATATTTATTAAAGTGAACTTTAAAAAATCATATTTAAGAAGCCTTTTTTTAAATGAAATATACATGAAAAGCCCATTAAAGACGATAGTTATGAGGCCTGGATGAACAGTTTATTTAATTTGAAATAAACCAAAAGATATCAACTTTGGTGATTAAAAAGAAAAATTAAGAGAAAATTTAATTCCAATATTATATTAAGTTATAGCTTAAAGAGGATAATTAGAAGATTTGTATGAATTATAGTAATTGGATTTTTAGCAAATTTGGAGATTTGTTCTTCTTCATCATTATAGGTTTGTATTCCTGATAACGTACTAGAAACATCCAATCTAGTCTATCTGTAACTATGTTTGTTCGTTTACATCTGCTTTAGTTCCACTTTTGACAGCTAGAGAAATTTTAATATCTTATACATACCCCGAGTCGCGTGAGTTGAGTTCATTATAAAGCCACAAAGAATAAAACCTCAATATCATAGAGAATATTTTACATCTAAAATGAAGAAAAGATGTGAAGCATCTTTATAATTTACAATCCAAATTTTTTGTCCTTCAGAACTTCAAAAACAAAATAATTTTGATTTTTCACACTGTTTATTGATTAAAATGTCTTTTTTATATATAAGTAACATTAAGGCCATAATTATTTTCTAATACGTCTAGCAAAACAAAAAATAAAAATGGTGTAATAATTATTTACCATTTGGTTCAATATAAACCATGCTTTGATTCTACCAAAACATTAAAGCTCTTTAGCTAGAAGGGTAAAATGATTCATCTTAACACAAGCAAAATACGTGAATAAATAGTGTCTCTGCTTTTATAAGCTAATGTCCAATAAGACATTCCTGGGTATGAAAGTAATAAGAAATAAATCTCAATGAGGATTCACAATGTCAGTCTACAAAAATTGTATACATGCAAGCGCAATATTAAATTAAAAGGCATTATTAAAACACTGACCAACACTGTAATCAACATGTTAGCATCTCTTCAAAAGAAAACATAGCAACAGAAATAAAGTTTCTTCAAGAAATAATCATACAGAATAATTAATTAGGAAATTAATCAAGGACACAGTTTTTTCATATTTCTCCACCTTCCAAACTTACAGTCATAGATAAAATTATTACCTTACTGTATTGACTAAATATTGGAGGAATTAAGTTTGTTTGTAATTAAGCACAAAGCTACACAAGGGGCTATCTGTGCTCTGCCCACCACGGGTATCGAAACCAGGATTCTAGCGTTGTAAGTCCGCAGACATACCGCTGTGCTACTGGGGGGCATATTGGGGGAAAACCAAGATGTCTAATTCAAAATATATGTACACTTTTTTCAAATCTCTTCATCCATTAAAAACATTTTTACCCGGGTCAAGACAGCCTCATGTCAATCAAAAAAATATGTGGTTTATGATATTAAATGTCAAAACTTCATATTGGAAAAACCAAGCGACCCGTTCGTATCCGTTTGGCTGAACACCAAGAGATATCAGAAATTATATAGAATACAGGTAAATCAGTGGTGGTTTAAAAGCTAAAGAAAACAACCGCATTCTCATTGTCAACGTAAGAAAACTCATGAACAAAAATGTTAACATGATGAGAAGAAAAATTGAAGAGGTCATTGCCATCACAACATATAACAGACATCCACTTAACATTGTTCTTACTTCATTCATTCAATATAATAACGAATTGTTCAAAAGATAATTCAAACATACTTAGTGAACGATAAAAATAACGATATTTTATCCCTTCATTTTAGAGGAAACTTGCACCAAATAAACCTTCAAACAACTTGTGAAAAAACGTCTGTTTATTTTATTTTATTTGACATATGAACTTTTTTTGATAAATAACGCATATAGAACTATATCAGGCCGCTAATGTAATTAAATATTCCAAGTTTCAAAAACAAATATTTTTCTTTCATAATGTATGTTTATTTTCGAATTGGTCGAACAAGCTGGATTGGACAAACATGAGGTAATTGTTATATTTTTATTAAAACCGAAAGTTAAACTTTGTTCAACTATAGGTAGGTTTAATAAATTCAATGCCTTTATTATATTTTCCCAAGCTGAGCGGTTAGCACTCTCTTATGGATTTATACGTACGAAATGGTTGCTTTTGACATTATCTAATCTTTCTGGAATCAAAATGCCCCAGTGGCACAGCGGTACGTCTGTGGACTTACAACGCTAGAAACCGGGTTTCGATACCCGTGGTGGGCAGAGCACAGATAGCCCCTGTTTAGCTTTGTGCATAATTTAAAAAAAAATCTGGAGTCAAAAATCAAAGTAACTGTATAAAAAAGAACTAGAATTAAAACCACCAAATATACATTTCCTGTATAAGATAAGGTTGATGCATCAAAGTTAAGAAAAGGATAATATATTGGTTGGTTTGTTATTAAGCACAAAGCTACACAATGAGCTATCTGCA
>NW_013665671.1:546869-551594 GCF_000517525.1 Limulus polyphemus | reverse complement strand
TAGATTATTATATATCATAAGCCGTACAATGCATATAATTAAATAGCACTATGTAGAGTATTATTTGGTCTGTTTGGCAAAACTCGTTTAAGCAAACCTCTATAATCGAAGATTAAAAGGGAGGATCAGTTCTGAAGGAGGAAGATCAGATATGAATCGTTAAAGTTGTTATTATCGGCGCCGCTAGAGGAGAGAACTCTAAAGATTTGATATTCTAAGTATTTGACACTCTGACATGTACAACATAATCAGCGCTGCTGTTGGGTCTTAGCTAGGTTCTAGGGTTCATAGTGGGTCCTGCGAGTCACACGTAAGTGATAATAATCTAAATTGCGAGAACATGCGTAAAGGAGAAGAATAAAATCTGACTGGTTTAGGGGGAGGTAGTGGAGCGGGGGTGATGGTAAAAAGAGAATGAAGAACGTTTTCAACCATTGTAACCCCCTACTCCCTCCTCCAATCCACCTCCGTCACTGCATGCTTAGATTTGACCAACCTCACTGTATATTTTATGTCTCCTACAGGGAGATAAGGTTGTCCCTTGCCGGATGTCTCTTACGCGCGTACGTGCCCAATCGCCAGCAGTCAGCGGACATCACTGGACAAGACGAGAATTTGAGTTCTATAAGAACGGGGAGTGAATCGTCCGTCGCCACATTTTTCATCATCTCACGAGATAGAAACTTCAACATCTCTGATTTCACATTGATGATTAGTTTTACTTCCGCCCTCGACTCTGCTATTGTCTAGTGGTTCAACTAGCAAAAAATAAAAAAAACATAACCAACGTTCACAACAAACCTATCTACCCTTCCATTCATGACGTTTCCTGGCTATCCCTGCGAATATCTTTCTTCCTTTTTATGTCACTTGTTTGAGAATGTCTACGTAAGTAAGGATGGGAACATAAACTGTTTGACCTTTGTTTGGTATTTGATTCATCACAAGAAAAGACATATTGAAAAAAAAAGAAATAATTATTCAGATGTCTTAAACAAACTAGCATTACAAAACGGTGACAAAAATAAAGTAAAGAAATGAAAACAGCATTACGAGATTATGGATTTTTCATTTTTATTTCATTTTTGCTGAAGATTGAATCTTCGTCCAATGAAACCTATTTAAGTTTTATAGATTATACAGCTTATTTAATAATCATGATTTAAAAATAGAATACCATTAAAATCAAGGAATTTCATTTATTTTATTTTTGATTGGACCTAGCACTTCCCGTTACATCCAGCCACCAACCCAGTTTTATTTCTGATTCGACGTGACACTTTCCTTCGCATTCAGCCACTAGCCCAAACAGTTTTATTTCTGATTCGACGTGACACCTCCTCGCACATTACGTCATATTATCTAAATTTTGTGAGTTTTTAATAATAACTTTGAATCCACTTGAGTCACATGGATTGCCTGTGACTTTATTCTCAGTTCATAACATGAAATATCTCCACAGAGATTTAAGAATATTTTCAAAGGTTGAGCGCGTATTTACTATGGTTCATATACTGTTTTTAGAGTAGTGTGGAAATTGAATTGAAAATTTCAACCTGAACGGCACCCTTATGCGCGCATATATTAAACGGCCAGGTCAGATCCGTCTTTAATTATGAACTACTGACCAGAGGGACTGCAGCCAGCCAGTACCACCAGGCACCGCTACAAGGTTTTTTTTTGTCTGGGTCTTTAAGCCGAATAACGCACCCACACTGAAGAGTATTCATCAGCTTCATGTCTCGAACTCCAGACACTTCGATCTGTAGTCCAACATATCAATCACTAAGATAATCCCGAACCTAGAGTTTGTGATTTTCTTATAAAATGCTTAAACAGAAGATGAACACAGAAAAGTACGTGCACCTAAAGTTATATTAGTTGGAGTTAAACAAAAAAAAAAGTTTTGGAGATGTGTGAAATATATATGTATGTATATCATATTCTTACTCTTACCCGTACATCTTTTTGTCACTTTAACTTAAACCGCTGTTTTATGTAATGTTCTTTACCTTACTTACTTACATCAGATTCGGTTTTGGTTTTCATACAATACACATGTTAAATCCTACCAGCGAACATGTTCGCCCTTTCATCTGTGGGGGCGTATTAATGTGACGGTTAATCCCACTTTTCGTTGGTAAAGAGAAGCCCAAGGGTTGGCAAAGGCGGTGTTGACTAGCTACGTTACCTCTCGTCTATCACTCCCAAATTAGAGACGGCTAGCACAGGTAGCCCTCAAGTAGCTTTGTGCGAAATCTAACAAAGAAACGTATGTTATAACACTTGAAGCTGATAGTCTGACTTTTAGTCATTTATTGTTATAAAATCATGGGCCTTTAGATCATTTCAAACCATAGATTTATAGAGTAATTATATCTGCATTTGCATCTTAAAAAAGAAATTAATTTATTTGTTTATACTTTATACAATATAAATAATTAATAAGGTTTCTGTACAGGCATTTTCATTTACACGTAATAAATTATGAAATATGAACTATAGAGTTTTTTCTTTAACAACATAATTGTAATTCAAAATTGTATATTTTTCTGTACATGAACAGAAAACTTGAAGCACGAAGATAACGAACAAATAATTCCAAGCCTCGCTTCCTTGCTATACTTATTCTGAATATTCGTCATTAAACTAATGAGGTGTTGTTGAAGCTTTATTAACATTTTATAGCCTTTTAACGACAATAAATAGACTGACTTTAATTGCAATCTTAATATTCATCTCCGTTGATTTGGAGCGAAAAGCTATAATAAATCATCAAAGACCAGTGTCCAAACCAATTAAACAAATAGCCAACAGCTTCCGTGAGTATTTCTAAATATGCAGTTTCTCAGTATTACAGTTTATTTCAGTTGTTTTCAATGTCGAGTTCTTTAAATGTCTCGTTTTGCTTCTTCATATCATACATTTCTATCTGGATTAATTTTCAGCATACAATTTTTATTTTAACATATGCATAGCCTTGACAAAATAAAATGAGCAGTGCTGCCATAGATTTGACATCTTACTATAATGTATGTAACCAAAACTCCTGCGCTATCTGTTGAATGACACTACAAACAAAAATCCATAAAAAAATTTACACTTTGGGTATTCAAGATTCAGACAATTAGAAACATAACTGTGGTATGTACAATAACCATATCTTTATAATAGAACATAATTTTAAATAAAAGTACTCTCTTCACAAAAAGAACACAACTTTCACTAGTACTGTACGATTATATCTTTATTGATGTAATTTTTTATATATTGTACTGAGAAATTGGAGTTCTTAAAAACTATTGTTTTGCAATAAACGGTATCACTTTTATTACATAAAAACATTACAATTTTTACTGTATATCAGTAAAATTTAGGAAAAGTTTTAGCTCTTTACATTGAATCATTTTGATGCAATCAGTTGCATATGACTAAAGAGCACAATACGAACACTTTTTCCGTGCAGAACTTCCCCAAAATATATTTTTTTAGAACATGTTCACTTGTCTCATTTTTTATGCTAGCTGATATCAACCTGCATTATAACACAAGCAGACTGAGCGGAAACAGACCCATCACTACACGATAGCTTCGTCTTTTCCATGTTCGGTGGTGCTCTAGAGACGTGCAAGTATTGTGGGTATTTCGAACAATACCACTGGTTTCAGAGGTGCTCGTGTTTATATGCCTGAGCACTGTACGTACTTGAATTGAAATTCGCTTGAAGGAAATATTTTAAGAACTGAAACGTTCTTTATACATTATGAATCCAAAAACTGGTGTCATATTAAATAACTATACCAATAAAAAATAAAAAAAACAGGTTCGCCAAAGAAAAGGTGAGAAATTTGTGGTAGCCTGAAGATCACAAGAACAAAACGTTTGTACAGTTATATCAATGTTGGATAACAGTTTCCGTATTCGTAACAAAAAGTGTAGGCATGACGAGCAGAAAATCTTTGTTAACTACACGTTTGTTACTAAGTAAGGACAGCGAAAAAAAGCATTTCGTTATAAAATGGGCTGTAATTAGAAGAATAGAAATAAAGTGACCCAAGAACTCGAGAGCTTTTGAACGGCTATCACCTATCTCAACGAATCGAAAGTTCTTGAAAAGCAGCCCCTTTTCCTAAAAGCTCCAGTTCTTTACAAATGTAACTTCTTCTCCTAAGTGTTCGGGTGTTATCGAAGACTAGGCTCTGCAAGAGCTTAAGCGCTTTTGTAGGTTGTTACTTCTTCCAAGATCTCAGGTGATTTTGAAGGAGTGTTATCTTTTCTAAAAAACCTTAAGTACTTTTGAAGAATTGACTCCTTTTTCAAAAACTCGAGCGCTTTGACAAGTAATATATTCTATCAAAAACTTCAGCGCTTTGGAAAGTGGTTTCTATAAAGACCCCGAGCGCTTTTGAAGAATGGTCTGCTTGCTCTACAAAGAGATTGAACGCTTTAGAAGAATGATCTCTACAATGTTATTTTACTTCAAAATGGCTTCCAACGTCTGTTTCAATTATGTAAAACATTTTTGTTTGTATAACATTTGTTATATGCTAACTGTCAAGAAAGCATAGGAGTTGAGAAAGTTTTTAGATAGTGACCTTTTCTTGTAGTTTAAGATAAAGAACAAACTCTCAGTAATTCGAGGTGTAACGCTGGAGAGGAGATATTTTATTGCTATTTTCGTGTTGAGAATAGATTAAAGTATCAATACACTTCTCTGGAGAAGCG
>NW_013665671.1:501861-546286 GCF_000517525.1 Limulus polyphemus | reverse complement strand
AAATATATTAAGTTTTCTGATTAATAATTGTTATAACAATCACAGTTATAGCTTTCGAAGTATATAGCACACCAACTATAGCAAACCAATAATAGATACTTTTTTTATGCGCGTCGCGTTGGTTATATTTATAGGCGTGTGGAGAGTTTCTCGAAATTTCACTTTTACGTAACAATACTGACGCTAACACTAGCGTATACGTACATACATATATTGTTGATTCTTACACTGGAGAATCTTCTACAACGTTAGAGAATAGGCGGGAGTTTCGCAATACATATTTAACAGTATACGCTGTACATATTTCTAAATATAAATTTAATCTGAAGAAGCGTCGACATTAAATTAAATATATAGTAATAAATCCGTCACACAAGATATTTAATAATATAAAACAATAACTAATATTCATATCGATTTATGACGAAATTGCATTGACAGTTTTTGATTATACCTAAAAGGATGTTCGGTAATTAAATTTACATAAAAGAAGGTGGCAATTCTTTTTAAACTTGCCATTTGCCTACGTAATAACATAAGTAACAGGGGAAGATATTTTTAGTCCACTGTTGAATTCCTATTTCGCGATTGGAATAAACCATATGAAGGTGGCCAATTTATATCTCAAAAATGTTAACGTTGAATTACTCATACAAAGGGAATGTTTCCGTTGCTCATACACCTAACACGAATGTCACTAGTGAGTTTGGTAAATTTCTTAAAAGGCCAATGAAAACTACAGCAATTTGCCGGATAATAACACCTGTCTTGTAGATTTAGAGTTTTTTAAACATCTACTCAATAACATAGAAACTAAATTGCCTTAAAGAATAAGTTTGGAAGATATAGTACAGTTAATTTGTCATATTGTATAGTAGAAATAAGTGTATGTGTTCAGTACCTTGTTAAATAGGGGCTCTATTCACGCAGGTGTGCATAATCATATATAGTATCTTGTTTTACAAGGCAATAAATAACGATGCCGTTTCTCCAACCCTAATCACATGTGTGAAGAGATTGAAGTGATGGATTTTATTTTTGTGTTTAGCCTGCTCTAGCATTTACAAGAATAATCAGATACTTTTGTCGTTATTCTCAAATGTTTCGAATAAATAAGAATAGCTGGAAGCGTTGAAAAAAAGACACAAAATAACAAAGAAGGAAAAGAGCATTTAGCGTAACCATTCGTTTTCCTCTGTCGATCTCTGGTCTCAAGTTACTCAGGGGCCAAAGGGAATCATTACCTAATGGATAGATCTAAATTGCTATATTAAGTAGCGGGTCTAACGGTGGTTAGCTGCACTCCTGTGACGGCCGCGTCTGTCGGTGGTACAGTTGAAATCAGCCGAAGCAAAGAGCGGAAGGTTGTTTATCATAAGTGGTTCTCTTTCTGCTGTAATCGTAGGTCTACAAAAGATATATTATGTAATTAGCCAAACTTGATCCGCCTGGCAACGCTAATAGTTGTGAGAGGGCACCCCTCGTCCACATTAGGTACTCTCAGAGTCAAAGGTCACCACATTCCCCGTGCCCAGGGGTTAGAAGTATAGAAAGATATTTCAAAGTGTGTAAACTTGCCTTTCTTTTCTGTTGATAACACATGTAGGGACATTTCTCTTTTTGCTTATCTGTCTCTTTGGTTATGAAATTCGACGAAAACTTTATGAGTATTGCAAAACCTTTTATGTCGTTAGCCATGAAGTTGTGAATATGATATAGCAAAACCAAAATCAAAACTACAGGCTTTAAAATTCACTGTACATGGGCGTTCATTTATATCAACTATTATTTTTAAAAACCAATACAGCTTAAAAGAATTCATAATAAGCTTCTCATGAAATACATTTGTAATTCCTACATGATTTTAACCACAAAATCCTTTCTGTGCGTACTTTTACGCACTCCATTAAAGTTTCTATTCTTAATCCCTACCTATCTCTTCAACCGCATATAAGCAACGCTTGTTCTATTCGGAAATCCAACCCGTGGTGTTGAGAGTGAAGATAGCCCATTGTGTAACTTTGCACTAAAAATAAAACATGAAATAAAATTAAACAGATGGATTTATACATCAATCTTACGAATTATGGAAACTTAAGAACAAATGTGATACCAATTTTAGTTTTTGTGTGTTGTACGATTAAATGTTTGTTATCTAATTACATGTTATATGCATTACATCAAAGTGAGAATGGTCTCTCTGCCATGTGTTTATAGGAATTTCACACTATGGATAGATTACGTACATTGTAAAGACATTTAACCCACTAGCCAGCATACCACTCATAGGAACTTCTTTCATACACCAAATCCTCGATGCGTAAGTAATTAATGCTATCAGCTTACAAAATAAAAGCTATTAACTTCTCTTACTTCAACTTCTATAAACAATTCCAAAACAATATAACTTGAAATTTAGTGCTAATAGAGTTAGCATTTGCTAAATATATCAATACTAAAAATAATACGTTTAAAGATTAAAATGGATTACTGTTGATGTAGTACAAGAATTGTATCTGAATTACATGGAAAGTATATAAACAGCATGTGTTATGTTGGGGTGTTACAACTGTTATCAGATTATATTGTTGACTCAGGTTTAATAGGGAGTGAACTATTTGAGATAATAGCTTATACACTACAACTCCTGCGGTTTAGAAATAGAAACTCATTCGTTATGATAACACACAAAGAAGACTTTGGTATGAACTTTAAAACATTCTTGTCATGAAAATTCACCAAACTGTCTTCAACATGAAGTTTAACCTCTGTCCTTATATACAGAAATTTATCAGACAGTGGAAGTCAATGCAGTGAACCTATGCACGCCTCCTAGTTCCATTAACGTAATAATAACAAGTATTTGAAGCTGACGAAGGTTTAGGCTTTTAGCCAAACCACGAAATCGATTACTTTTTCCATGAGAGCCGTAAAAATTGTAATCTCATTTGATCACATATTTGTCGACTTTACCGACACAGCTTCAATGGCCTTTTTTTACTGTACTGCTTATATGTAAATTGGCACCCACAGTGGCGCATTAGTCAAGTTGACTGGTCTAAGATTGATCGCACAGAAGTTTGTTGCGGTATCGGGCAATAGTGTGTAATTTTGGCCAGCGGACTGAACACGATCTACGATGAAGAAAGTAGTTCCATAAAGACAGAATGGAACCTGGAATATCATTTTTATAAAGGTCGATTAGCCCTTAGTATATATATATATGAAATTATGCTTTTTTATTAATGTTTTTACATACAAATATAAAATCTGCTATAAAGATGGTTTATCTAAAAGAAAGATTTTTTCTTTGTTTTTGTCCCTCTTTTCTTTATCAGCTAAAAAATAAAAAATGAATTTGTTGGATTAATTTCAAATATCGTACGAAAATTTTGCTGTGATGTCTCGTATCTTAACTAGAAATGGTCAAGAATCAAATATTGTACTCTACTCTCTGTAAGAAAAAAAACCAAAATTAATGGCTTTTTACATATTTTGATAAAATCTTGAAACGTGATTATATAACTTGAGTTTTTTATATAGCAAAAATAATACATTGATACTCGGTGCTAGAGTCGAATGAACTTAATAAAAATTCAAATTACTCAGTTTCGATAGTACATTATTTAATTTTTATTTAGCGAAGTAAACATAACTAATGAGCTATTCAAACACGATATACGTACATTTCTTTCAAGAAACAAATCTTTCATTTTCACCTGAAAACGTCTCTTCAAAACAAATTTTACCAGTACTGTCTGTCACACATGCCTTTTAAGGTTGTGAAACAATAACGAAATTAATATATGAACCTGATGATCACAATTAAGGGATTTTAAAGCAATATAAGTTATTTCAGATGCGTTAGCAACAGAGATCTTACCAAGAATATGAAAGTTCGACGTCTAATTTACCTAAGCACTTGAGAGATACCTATATAATTAAAAGAGTGACATGTTTGCGTGCGTGTAAGCTTTCTAAACTTCATTAAACTATGCAAAA
This sequence comes from Limulus polyphemus, assembly GCF_000517525.1. Taxonomy (NCBI): domain Eukaryota; kingdom Metazoa; phylum Arthropoda; class Merostomata; order Xiphosura; family Limulidae; genus Limulus; species Limulus polyphemus. Next base: position 542,284 of record NW_013665671.1, on the reverse strand, counting down.
ATAAAATTAGGACGAACAACATCACCATATACGTAAGAGAGGGTTGGTGTAAATAGTACTATGAATTGTAAAGGGAAAGGTATTTGGAAAATGTTTATGTCGTCTCTCAGAGCACCATTTCAGACAGCAGTGTTTATGTGTTAAGTTTTTGTTTGTGAGTTTTTTTATTTGTTTACAGACACTAAGATTACTGTTTCCGTCATTCTCTTGAATTTTAATACTTGCTCCCGATACCCAGGTTTTCAAAACGTTGCTTGATCTGGTGTCTCTCACTGGATCGGTTTGTCACTTTCAATCACACCATTCGGTTCCAAGTGTCATTTGTACTAGAAGTGTTTCGCTGGTATCACTTGTTGTGGAATAGGTTTAACCCACTTAAGTTTAACCTCGTACTCATTGAAACGCCCCGCACGGCCGTCAGGTTCGTTCAAAACTATAGTACCTAACTTTCGTACGTGAGTAGTCTAGACAGATCACTTAACTGTTTCAATTACTTTCAAAAGACATTTTATACACTTAATGCATTCAAATACCATATACATAGGTAAAGCACAAGTTGTTGTTTTTTCCTAAAGAATAATTATACTCTGTTTTTTGTTTTTGTCACTTGCATTAAAATTGGTTTTTGATTAGACTTGATCTACATAGTTTGGAAATGTAAATCTGTCTGTTGAAAAACAAGCATTTTTATTCTCAATTTATTAAAAAGTGTCTGTTGTTGTTTCTTTCATTAGATTTCAACCTACGACGGTTTTCAGGAATGGGCAGACGGCCACTGTCGTTTTGTGTACCGGCCGGATTGCGAGGAAGCCCGGCGACACTCCAGTGGCTGGGCGATGAGAAACACCAATAACCATAACGTCCACATTCTCAAGAAGTCCTGCCTCGGGGTTCTACTTTGTAGTCTACGGTGTACTTTAGATTCTGGAGAAAAAGTGACTCTCAGGCCTGCCATCTGTGATAAAGCCAGGAAAAAACAACAAGGTAAGAATGATTTAGTAGTGATATACATATTCTGTTTTTTATCACAAAACATTAAGATAAACCAAAGCAACAAAATCCATGTTTTTGCCTTTATACGGGACTCACTCTTATTATAAAGTAAGATAAAAAATAGCAGATGCATAAAAATATACAGATCTACTTTTGCGAAAAATAAAAATAACATATTTTATCTAGGGGAAATTATTCACGTGTTCTGAGTCTTACTTGACTTGACTCTCTCTCTCTCGCTATGCACAAAACAACTCTGAAACTTTCTATACATACTTCTTAGCATTGTAATATATGGCTAAATTTATTATATTTTATTATAAAAGTGAAAATGAATCTGAGCGGAAAATCATTGTTTGTATACAAATAATCATTAAAGGGTTTTGAGATAGTAAGTTAATATGTAGTATATCATTTTGGATAGTAGTTGGCAGTGTGGTGGTATTGTGGTTACGACTGTCTTTAGCTCGGCTCTGTGTAATATTTGCGTATAAATAAATTTGCCTGGTGGTTAGGGCGCTCGACTCGCAATCAGAGGGTCGTGGGTTCGAATCCCCGTCCCACTAAACATGCTCGCCCTTTCAGCCGTGGGGGCGTTATAATGTAACGGTCAATCCCACTATTCGTTGATAAAAGAGTAGCTCAAGAGTTGGCGGTGGGTGGTGATGACTAGCTTCCTTCCCTCTAGTCTTACACTGCTAAATTAGGGACGGCTAGCGCAGATAGCCCTCATGTAGGTTTGCGCGAAATTCAAAACAAACAAACAATAGGTGAGCGTTAAGTTTACAAACTTAAAACGCTAAAAACTTGGATCAGATTCCCCGTGGTGGACATAATAGAGATAGCCTATTGTGTGTCATTGCACTATAACAAAACAAACAAGCCGTAAAAGTAAACAAACTGTTGTGTATATGTACGGAACCTCACACCGTAGGAACGTTATTGGTCAAACTTTCAATTTAACGTATCAAGTATTCTTTCAGGAAAACCAAAACGAAATATACAAATTGTATTTTATCCACACATTATAAATAATTCTGTACAGTTTTGCAATATATAATAGACACTAAAGTACAGTAATTTGGTTTACAGTTTATTAAAATGTACGTTTTCTTGTACGCCTGCTGTTTATCATCACCTAAACAAATTTGCTATAATAAATTATATAAGCGATTTACTGCCTATACTGTACAGCTTGCCTTTTATAAGCCAGTCACTCGCACATCCCTCTTATCACAAGAACTGTAGCGTCAATGACATCATCTGCTTACCTTACATAAACCACCTCCTCTTTTTCTGCTTCCACACTCGAACCATGTTCATGTTCATATAACACTCTTATTCGGCTTTTGACACATACGTAGATCAAACCTTAAATTAAAAAAATCGATCTCTATAGCAGTAGACTTATCTGTTTCTCAATTTTCACTTTCTCTCTCTCTCATAGATATAGATAATCGAGTACAGAGATCAAGACGAATGCGTGTAGAGTAGCAGAGGTTATCCTAAGGTTCTTCCTTTTCATTTTTGTTGATCGACTTGCTTAGTTACAGATTTTGAGTTGATTCGCTACTTTTATGAAACTTAAGAGAAAGCTATCGATTGTTGTCAAAAGTTATTGACAATTTCACGGGAGCCTGTAGATTCTGTGATTTCCGTTGATAAGAGCTGTCTCAACTTATGACTTATGTCACAGAAACATGTCTGAGTGTAAGGCATCGGTTGTCCCAAACTTGGCTGAGTGTAAGACTTCCTAAGCATAAAGCACTATAACAAGAGGTTACATTTCCCCCAAACCTCCGTCAGATTAAAAAAATGACAGCATAACCTACTAACATGACACACACACCATGTAGACATTTCCTTTTGGTAAAAACATTGTTGTGTGTGAAGAAAGTTTCACCCCTGATTGTTTCAACATTGATTATGAGCTACGTTTATGTGTATAAAACCTCAACAATACCTTGTAAATGGGGCAATGCCAAACGTTTCAAGCACAGTCCCTTTCCACTACACAAAAAAAAAGTGAACAACTGGAGAAAAAAGAGGTAAAAAAAAGTATTTTAGACTATTATTATAGTGAAAACGTTTGAAATGCTTTTATGCATTTAAAGGCCCATATAAGACCATAATTTCGTTTTATTCCAATGGCCAAGATGCATTCAATCTTTTGAATTTCAGAAAAAAGACTATTGTGCTACCTCGAGATAATTAAACAATAATATCAATTTTTATTCCTCGGTATTTTTTAAACAACGCCACATCCCCTTGCCTTTAAATTCATACGCGGAGAAATAGTTGAGTAGGCTATCAACGTTTGTACGTCACGAGCCGGAGCACAACCTAACTTGTGTGGTATTTTTTCATGAAACATGCGACGATAAATACTCCAACATTTATTATCTGTGTTTATGGTTATTATTACATAATTATATACGCTAACAACACATATAATTAAGCAGACATAACACTTTCACATATAGTGAAAATATATCAGAGCTGGAGTTTTCCTTTGATTTTTCTCGATTTGACATGGATCGTGGAATACTCGCACTTCGCTTTCCCTTCTTACGTCCATCAACTTTATTTATATTGTACTTATTTCTATTATGAGTTGATTGATAGCAATATAAACATAACAACTTGCTGTTTATTACTGATAATTAATACCTCATAGATCTCAGCATATTAATTTCTTACTTCGCCTCTCAAAGTTTGTTCCTTCTCCCTCACTTTTAGTCTTCTCCTCCTTTCTTTAGTTGAACTCTTGTATTTTATATTCCTTTCTCAAACCCATGCCGAACAGGTCCCCTTCTTTCTGACCTTGCACCTGTTTCCTGTATATCGGATTATAAAGTTTCACAACCACAGGGGGTCTTGTAGTCTCTGCTGAACTTAGAAAGGCGGCCACTCACTTCAATCATTTTTTAATGATTTAGGGTACTGTAGTCCTTTAACTTTTTAGAGACTGAACAGAATTCGGTAGGTTTCTCACATGTCTCAACCCCAACCGATGTTTCTTTCAAATTGCTAAACATCGGATAGACATTTGGATAAAGATACCTTTTATAGAAGATATTTTGATTTTTATCCAGTAAACAGTAGTGTTATGTTGTAATCTTGAGGTAAAACTTTTTATTGTTAAGCACTGTAACACAAAGTTTATTTGCCCATGTGATTAAAATTCTGCTCCATGACTATTGTAAAATCAGGTAAATCTGAACAGCGATAGACCAATAACTCTGGCAATACATTCACAGTTTAAAATTAAAGGGAATCATCAATCATTACATTCTTTTTTCTACAAGTATGTTGGAAAAAATACGAAATATATAACTAGCCGCACAAAAACAAGCTATCACAATTCATCATTACCTGGCTTTTACTTAAAGCTTATCTAAGTGTATAGAGGAAGGCCAACAAAATACTTAATGTTGTTCTGACAAAACTTTTTATATTACGCTTCGTAAAAAATGTGAAAAGAAATAAAGGGCTTTGGACACTATAGGTTTTAATAGTTATAAAAAGTGCCCACAGATTATTACTTTAATTTGATAGCATCACCAAATTCTAATGCGAGTCATATGCACTAAGGTAATAAATATTACTAACACACATATATATATATATATATTAGCTATTTTGAGATCTTTCTATGAAACACGCCACTTTAAGAGTTTGTTTGTAATTAAGCACAATGGGCTATTTGTGCTCTGCCCACCACGGGTATCGAAACCCGGTTTCTAGCGTCGTAAGTCCGCAGACATACCGCTGTGCCACTGGGGGCCACTTTAAGAGACTATGCAAGCAGCATGATATATTTTGCTTTATTCTAAACAGGCATATACGAATAGGTTGAAAATCACCAAAAACTTGTTATATAGTTATTTCTAGAGGATAACGTTCGAGCTAGTGTTCTTCATCAGATCTGTGCGGACACAATTTTAAAGAAGACATGTGCAACAGTACTGATACCTGGTGTTTATGATAATATGATATCTCATATTACTAGGTTCTATCGAGATATTTTTATATATCGCGTCGAATTTGAACCCGAGACCTGTACATAGCAGGCAAGTGGTCTACCAAATGAGTAATAGGAGCGCCCCTAGCGCTTGATTGTAAAGCACTTTTTTAACAACTCAGACTGCAACACTATTTTGGCAATTTAATCAAATTTATTGACAAACAGCTTTATGGGGTTTCAAAACGATTCTGATAAAATGCAAAAATAATTGCTTTATTACTCCAGTCAGTTAAGTAATCTCTGTTGAGAATTCCAGTCAGATATTGCCTACTTTGGATAAAATATTACTGTAAGTTGCTTTTGTAATAACATACTCCAACAAAATATAAGTGCAAAAATTACTTAATATTACATTCTTAAAATTATTCCTATTTGAATCTTAGAAGTAGGGTGTCGTTCTTTGAAAAAATATTACCCATCATCCTCTGATTTATATGAAGAACATAATATACAAAAGAAATATGGCAGTTCAATATTATGTATATCCCGGGATGCAACTAAATACTTTGACTCTCCAAATGAACACTATATCAGTTGAGGTTAAAATACTTATCTCGTAAATATTATTAGTAAAGCACTTCTTTTAACAATCCAATCTGCCTGGCTACTAGACAGTGATATTAGACCTTCGATTATTGTCTATATTGAAACTAGCATAGATGTCTTTAATATTGTCATTCTATCGTAACCAGTTTTCAGAAAATTAGTTTTAAATTTGATTTGAGATGAAAGCATATATTATCAATTACAACTGTAAAATTGCATATCATGTAATATTATTGTTTCATTTATATCATGTTACAGGTAAACCTTGCCCTAACAGAAAATGTACCGGTCGTCTGGAAGTTTTGCCTTGCAGAGGGCACTGTGGTTACCCTGTTACCCATTTTTGGCGACACACAGATAATGCCATCTTTTTTCAAGCTAAGGGTATCCACGACCACCCGAAACCGGAACCTAAGGCGACAGCCGAGGCTAGAAGATCTCTCCATGGAGGCATTAAACGGCCGAGAAGCAGTACCAGCGCAACGGGAGAGCAAAGAATCAGATTAAACGGACAGGCCGTGTACAGTGGAAAGGTAAGAATAACGTCACCAAGTGAAAAGAACAACTTTCTTAAACAACACTTCTTCAACTCATAACATCGTGATTTATGACCATCATTATAAATAATTCTGAGTTGGATAAATCTGAGTTTTTTTAAAATAGGAACTTTAATATAGGGTAACACCTGAAGCGGCAAGCAATACAAATTCAATCTACACAACTACACAAAAACGAAATCTTAATTTTTACATTCACTATTTTTACTTCATGGGACCCGAGGTTCCTGATATTTTAGATGGTTAAACTTAAGTTTGACCTTCGACATTTCAAAAGAAAATTCACATCCAGTCAGTTAAAAATTGTAATGTCAGGAATTTGTATTTTGTATTTATGGTAAAGCTACTAAAAAAAAGGCTATCTGCCGCCTTCCCTAATTTTAAACTACTGACCAAGGGAAGGCAGCCAGTCAGCAACACCTTACCATCCACGATAAGGAATTGACTGTCACTCTCGTGACAGTTTAAAGAGGTGTAATATTTTGTGATATCGCGCGGATTCAAAATCCATACTTCTGCCACAAAGCCAGTTTGCGCCCTCTAATACTAGGAATTGTAAGATCACGAAATCATTTATGAAAACTTAATCAAATCGATCAGACATTTTCCAAGCAAAGTAATGAACCATAAGCTCATATAGGCTTATTCCGAAAAGACGTTTACAAAGTTGAGTTGTGATATGTTTCTATGAATCGCGAAGGCACTGATTTGTGAAATTTTGTTTGAAACTGAATATTGGTAGTTAAGGGTATCAACCATTATAATATATACGAATTCTATTTTTTTACATACTAACAAATATGACCAAAACCATATTAGAATGTTAAGTACAAAAGGCTTTTCCTGCCAACACTTGGGTAGTTACCAGCATTACAAATACATTTTGCGTTCTTGATTTAAAATAAATCTTCTGCGTTTTGTATTCAGAACCAGCTAACATGATTCAAGTAATAAGTAAACCTTCGATTTAAACGCTAACTATTTATTTTCTTATCGAGTAAAACATTTATAAATTTAATATTGGTAATATAGAACTACTAAGCAAGAGAGTATATTAAGAATTTGTCTTTGAAATTCCAAGGTCAGATATTTTTATATCTTTTTTTTAGTTTTCGAATATATCTATCTAGCTTTTCATGCAAAATTTGACCGAATGAGATCCATTGTTGGGAAATCTGTTTGTGTCTCTGACTTATTTACTCAAATTTTGATGTTACTATTAATAATGGTCTGTACCACATCAAATACTTACTTTTTAAGGTGTGGTTTCTTAATGTTCCAAGAACGTTTTACACAAATCGCTGGAATTCAATTCACGGGGACGTAAAAAAAAAAGGACCACAGGTCATACACAGATTAAGGTGTACCTACGGAACGGCAACAATACTTTTAACGAAGTGAAAATTTAGAGGAAAGACTAGCATGTTATACATATACATTTCAAGAATGCAAAAATCTTTCATTAGAGGATTCTATAGTCATGTGATGTACCTACGGTTTTGTTTAGCTAATAGGCTAAAAGGAGTGGTTCTGTATGAACGAAATTACATTGACGAATAGAGGGATCAATCAAATTCAACCACTGTAAAGACGTGTTTAGAACATGAAACGTTTAATACTCATCCACTTATACATAATTTTTGAAAAACAACATTATATTTTGCAAATTACCGTTTTTGTTTTTTACTTACAAAGGAAATTGGCTGTTTTGCCCGCCTTTTTCCAGTTCGGAGAGAGAACGAATTGGAGACGGATTAACATGCTTATGCAGGGAACAAACGAAAGCAGGCGTTAAATGATCTTGTCCCCCCAGCTCTTGGTATAAAATTGGCCTAATGATAGCTTTATGCCATAACGATAAGTACAATTTGCGACTATTAGCGTCTCGGATCCCCTTAAAGTCCTGCGGCTTCCCGGCAGCCTTATCGGCAATGGCGTGGTAGAATATATTTGTATGCACAGCATAATAATAACTATAGTTGTCTGGGTGATCCCTTTGCTATTTAAGTATCTTTTTTTTTCGTCCGTAAACACAGAGGGAGAATTAATGAAGTGTAACTAAGGAGCTAGATCTATTTAATACTCAAATACATGCACGTCCATTAGCTTGATCGTTTCACCAGCAACTTAGATAATACCAATCCAAGAGTTTAACGGTTTTTGTAATATGGTTTTAATATAGTGCCGACCTTTTACGTAGACAAAGTAATTTACACAGATCATGGTCAACCACATATCTATAATTCATACTTGTATTATAACATGAAATATATGTCAACTTGTTATTGCGAATGAAGTATTGTCACTTTTAAATAGAATTTAATGCCCTGTACATGACAAGGGAAATTTCAACAACCATTACAGATCATCTTCTTTTGTAGCAATATTTGTGGTTTTTACTAAGTAGCGCGCAAGTAATCTACTTTGTGATTAATAATAGTTATCACGGTCAAATCAGCGTGTTTAAAAAATAGCGCGAAAAGAAATAATTAACATTAAACAATTCTTAGAGTTTAGCAATGTGTGTTCATCATTTTATGTTACCCATCGAATAACAGTTGCTTTTTATTTTATTTAAATATAACGATTTTTCGATTAAAATATATTCAATGTATTGAATCCATTATAAAATATACACAATTCAGAATTGGCTCATACAAACTTAATTGTTGAATTGAGTAAGGAGCCCCAACCCGTATAGCAGACGACGACGTTTCCAACTTTTGGCGCAAATAGTTTGATTAACTTTTATTTTAATAGTTTTACATGTTATCTCCAAACTAAAGGCTAAAACTTTTTACACGATACTAAGTAAGACATTATCCTTTAAAGAAAGCTTCTTTTAAATGATATCTGGGGATGTGCTAACTAATCTAGCAACTTTCATACCAATAACCATGTTCACTTAATGAAAAAGGTATTTTTGAAGTAGGAAAAGAACATAAAAACAGTTTGTTTAGAGTATCACCTTTGGCAAATTGAGCACTCATAGTCATTCAAAAACAAAACACTTTTTCATTCACTTTATGGTAAAAATAAGAAATATGTATACTTTATAATTTAAATTCATAATACTTTTCAAAGGGGCGCTGTGACAGCACTTTTGCTATCTGCATTTGGCACTTTTAAGCCAGTTATTGAAAATACTTAGCAGGAACAAAATATCTTAAGGCTTATATCATATTTTAACGATAATGAAATATCTCAAAAGAGTAATTAGGTTCACTCCATTTTCTCTCTCTCTCTCTTTCGTCCATTCAGGGTTCAATTTCTGTAAACAGACAACTGTGTAGCTTTGCGTCAGAAACGAACAACTTTCTCTCTGTTTCATAAAGGTTTATATTTTCAAAAACTTCAAAAATTAGTGATCATCATATGTTAGTGCATTTGCAAATTAATGTAATAGTCTTCAGTTGTTTTTGATGTTAGGTTTCATCTTTATATTAGCTTAGTAAACAGAGAATAAACCAATGCGAAATATTAGGTTATATTTGTAAAACTCATAATGTAGAAACAACAAAATTTTAAATTTTCGAATAAAATGTTGAAATTACTAAAAGTATTTCTCGTGGTTTTAGGACGCTTGTTTAAACTCTGCTTACTCAGAGAATTAACCTTTAACGTCAAGCCCCAAGATAGATTTCAATAATTAATTAGAAGCCCGTACTATGCGTGGCATAATAATCAAATGTATAAAATTGCTGCCCTTCGAATAACAATTCTTACCATTGGTGCAACATTATGTAAGTTGCGATAGAAAAAGAAGAAAATATACATTGATTATTATTTTATTTTTTGTTTTTAATTCAATTTATGAATAACATTACTAAAGTAGTTCCACCTCGTTCAGTGGAGTAAAAGACCTAACTAGAAACTTTTTCTGTGGACTATTTACACCTCATTCTAAAACTATATAATTTTCAGTGATTGATAAAAACAAACTGAATCAACAAACTGTTAAAAAGATTACAATTATGAGTACACTTTTATAGCTAATCTATGATATATGTGAGTAGATGTATAGTTCGAACACTTGAGAAATTTAATTAGTTAATAAGCTTTATGGAGGATGTGTTCACACGTAAAATAACAATTAGTTGAATAACACCCCAACTCAAAAGACAGAAACAAAAAAAATGTCATTTGATATATTTCTGATGAGATTATAATTTCTTAAAAATCTACTTAAAAGTAAAAGACCATTAAAACAACAGATAGTGCCACCCAATTCATTGTGAAGGTTGTTTGATTTTTGCTTTGTCTTTAGGTCTACTCAAGCCAAAACTAATAATATAGTTCTGGGCTAAAACTGTAGTGTTATTTCAAATTTCATTGAAACGCGTACACTAATCTAAAATGCCACCGTCCTGTCGCATGACCTTGGTTTTTAGTTTACCAGGAGCTGATATTTGATTGTCATTTCTTCACGGGCTAGTTTTAGTCAAAATTTGTTCATTAAAATTGTTTGTTTGTTTGAAGTTAAGCACAAAGCTACATAATGGGCTATCTATGCTCTGCCCACCACGGGTATCGAAACCCGGTTTCTATCGTTGTAAGTCCGCAGATATACCGCTGTGCCATTTGGGGGCGTTCATTAAGTTAAAGTGTCACTGTTCTTTTACTGTGACTTAGGATTTTATTTGACAAAAAAAGCAAATTTCATCAAGACTTCTTTTACCACTAAATGTCATCGAATTTTTTCGCCCCTCAGTGGCTCATCAGTATGTCTACGGACTTACAAAGCTAGAAACCGGGTTTCGGTACCCGTGGTGGACAGAGCACAGATAGCTCATTGTGTAGCTTTGTGCTTAACTTCAAATAAATCGAAATAATTCCATTAAGTTACGTAGTGTTAAAGTCACATCCAATGTCTTACAGTGATGTTTTTATAAATTTCTCACGAAATATACTATTAAGTTAAAGTAATAATGTCCCCTCACGTAGATTTGGCTATTTCTAATGAAGAATTAACAATTTAACAGTGAGTTCTTCATCCATTGTCTGCGAAATTTGACCATTCAGTTTAGGAACCATTGTCATTTAACTTGGTTTTGCCTATTTATTATAAAAAGACTAACATTCTGGCGTCATTTCTTTGTTAATTTCCAATAACATCCGTCCATCAATATGTATTTAAGATTATTTGATCATATAGAGATGTGATCCAAACTATTATGTCTTAGTTGAAAAAAAAAATCTTCCTTTTAAAATCTGTTTTATAGCTTATTCTAAATGTGACGTAATTAGGAGCTCTTAGTGAACTATTTGGGCATTGTATGCTTTCCGAAGTAATTGGATATACTTATTTCGGATGGCATTTTAATGCTAGGAGCCCATCTCTAATAATCAGTGTAGACGCTTGACAAGGTGTATGATAAGAATACGTTAAGTGAGATATATTTAAATATCCCACCCATAGAACATTTTACTCATTTTATTTTGATAAAATGTAAGACAGGTGAACTAATGTAAATATTTTAGCATCTATAGTATATAACATTGTTCAGGTAAAAGAGAGACTAATTAAACTTACAGTCACCACGTCACCTCGTTCACTTTCGTCTTAGTACTGAAAAATACAGAACAAAAAGAAGAATAAAAATTTAGATAATAAATCGAAACTTAAAAAAATACGGAGAATTCTATAAAGATTTCCAAAGGAGTATAGTATGCAAAAAAAAAAGTCAAAATCGTCGTGTCATTAATTAAAATGTCTATTGCGGTACTTTTATATCACAGCTGATTTTATTGATTTCATACCTCTATAACTGTGGAACAGAAATATCACATTATGGCCCTCCTTACTTTTGTCTAATAAGTAGTTGTTAGCGAACTCTTAAAACAAATTCCAGTTCCGTTTACAATTACACATGTACAAACACTAAAGCTCAGGGCAAAATAAAACAGACTGTAAAAATATTACAACGGGCCAGTTTAAGTATCGGCTTAAGCTCAGTAATTCTGACTTTTGCTCGCCTTTCTGCGTTTCTCTTTATCTTGTCCTGTTTGGACCTTTGTTTCAAATAACTATTATTTGGAGAACACGGTTATCACGCGGATTTTAACAAGTGAGGGGGAGAAATCGCGGCGTCGCGACAAATTACGATTTACATTACTGCGATGTTTGCTTTGCTTAGATGAAATCACAGGTTTTGACGCTATTAAACGTCCGGTGGATCTCTCTTTCCTTATCGTCATGCCATTCATGATTCTGCCAGGGAGCAGCCACCACCGCACAAGGTCTGATAATCAGCGCATGCCCTTCCTGTACAAACTGTATCATTAATAAAGCGTATTACCTTCCTTAGAAAAAGACAAGGAAACTTAAAATGTGGACTAAAAGCCTCGAAGTTAAAAGTTCATGATATGACTCACTGGTGCTTATCGTTACGTCAAAGAATTCTAATAAGGAAATATTTCCATGCTGAGAAAATCAATTTAGACATAAGCCTGTAAAATATAGTTTTAATAAAACTAAAAGCATGGTCTACTCACAGAAGAGAAATTCAATCATAATTGGGCCAGTAAGATACTTCTTTAGCAAATACCCAAATTAATGATTATAATCAGAGTCAATTGAAATATCAAGACAGTTAGTAATGTGCATTTATTAAACTTTCATTACCTCTAAGACAAATAACGAACTTTACCTGCGGTGTATAGACTGATTGCTTTATAACCAATAACCTATAACTGGTAAGAATTAAGTAACCCATAATTAAAATAACACTTAAATAACGTATCTTAAGAGGTTTCACGTCGTTTCGAAATGAACGAACATGTCGTTTTTGTTTTTTTATTGTAGCCATTACCTTATGTTTGGGGAAGCAACAACTCTTTCTTGTTGTATTATTGTCTCGGCACAAATCTACACAGTGATCTGTCTGTGCCAACCACAGTTATCGAAACCCGATTCCTAGCGTTATAAGTCCGCAGATTTACCGCTGGAGCGATGCAAGTTACTATTATATCTAATTAGAATTATATAAATACTATATTCGACCGAAGTCACTGTACTGGCTAATTGAAAAACAACAAAAACACATGATTTTATTTGAATACAATTCTTTTAAATTATTTATAACAATTTGATAAATGGAAAAATGTTAACTTTCTCATCATAAACAGTTCTGATTTCTGGCCATATACTTCTGTGTAACTTGTCAATTAGTACGTGCTAGTCTAGACAAAGTTTTTACAATACGCTTTCAGGATTTAACAAATCTCATGTTTTGAAGACACATGATTATTGGTTTGTTAAATATTTGAGTTTTATGAACCTTACTTTCTCTTCATTTCTTCTTTAAGCCACTGTGAAGGCTGTGGTACCGGAGGCAAAGTAGTGGTGTTCTCGTTTGTTTCATTAGCAAGTCTAAACCTGTTTTAGACGTGTGAGAACATGATGTTGTTGTTTGTTGATGTTGGCGCAAAGCTACTTGAGGGCTATCTGCGCTAGCCGTCTCTAATTTTGATGTGATATACTAGAGGGAAGGCAGCTAGTGAACATCATACACCGCCAACTCGTGGACTGCTCGAATTGAATAGTGGAATTTAACCATAAGCATCCACGAACCCAAAGTGTGGAGAGCGATTTTTGTTTTTGGCGGTAAGGGAACCACAGAACCTAGGATACAGAATTCGGCACGATAAGTACTGGCCAGAGCTCTGCCCGTAGAGAGAACACGTAAAAACAAACACGCTTCGTCTGTAGGCTACGATTTAAGTTATGAGGAAAAATTTATATTTCTTAATGTTTATTAGAAATTACTAGGTGAGGATTACCAAATATACTAGAAGTTACGATCTTAATCAAATTTGTAAATTTTCAGTTTCTGCGAATAAGAATTGTTTAAAAATATCTGTCTATCTGTTTAGCAAAATTTACGAAGTGAAAACACTAAACATGTGAAACGTTATCTTAATAGTGTTGTTCGTTTCACTACTCTACAAAAAACAAGAAAATTACATTGAAAAATCTTTATACTTTATTTATCTCTTATGAACTATGACACTGCTCCTTGTTTTCTACTCTAGAGTAACGTTTTATCAAGTGAACAGTTAAGATTCAATAGAGAAGTAGACAGGCGGCGCTCTCACGTGAGGCGTGAAATTGCGCTGTTTCGGTATGCTTTTCCACTTCAATATAAAAGAGGGCGGAGACGGTTGACACTGGGGAAGGAGGGGGACGAGAATGTTGACGGTTGTTCATTCATACTAGCAAGGTTGTGTTGATACTGCTTATTTGAACATCGTTGATAAAACTGTAGGTTATCCTAGTGATGGCAGAATCTTATCAGCCGTAATACAAACTAAGGTTGAAGAGAAGCCTAATTTGTCGGAATACAGAGCGGTCTCTTTAGATGGCTGTAGTTGAAATTTGCTCGCAGTCATGCGAAAATATATTCGTTTGGTAACAGTTGCTTCGGGGAACATGTGTAACATCCATTGGCAAGGCCACCTGTACAAGTTCTCACGTCAAAGAGAATTTCTCTAAAGCATGATGTAGCTCTTGAGTTTATTATCTTACAAACTGCTTTTCATGTATCATGTATATATGTATATACCAGTGAGTAATTACTATTCCAGGTAAAAAGTAAATTAGTTGTGAACAATAATTTGCTACTGTGAATATTGGTCATTTTTCACAAAATATAGCAATAAAAGTCAATAAGTACATTTGATGAACATGCATTAATGATTAATATCTCAAACGAATTAGGTTTGTTCTGTATATCATATTTTTTAATATTACGTTTAAGGTTAATATAATTCACAATTTCAGACGTTTTTGTATCCATATTTAAGAATTTGTTACTATCAATTATATTTTCTTTGAGTATGATGTATGGTTCTTATTATGCTTAGTATTAACATAAGAAAAAGGAGTGTATACTTTTTATTATAATTGATTAGCAACCAGCATAAATCCCACTTAAAAATTAGATTTTATGCTTGTTTAGAAGACGGTTTAAACGCTAAAAGCCGACGAAATTCCGGAAAACCAATAAACCTAGAAATTGTTATAAAAATTTAGCTGCATTTTTTTTTTCAACATTCCTCTTAAACTGTTAATCATGAGTCGAAATCAGAGGTGTGTAAAAATGACATTTCAGATCTATCTTTTGTCTCCCACAAATCACTGCCCTTGTTTCCATTTTATTGTTTTGTTTTTGAATTTTGTGCAAAGCTATGCAAGGGCTATCTGTCCTTAATTTAGCAGTGAAAGACAAGAAGGAAGGCAGCTAGTCATCACCACCCACCGCCAACTCTTGGACTACTCCTTTACCAACGAATAGTGAGATTGACCGTCACATTATAACGCACCCACGGCTGAAAGGGCGAGCATGTTTGATGGGATGGGGATTCGAACCCGCGACCCTCAGATTGCGAGTCGAGCGCCTTAACCACCTGGCCATGGCGGGCCATTCCGTTTTATGTACTATAAGTTATGTGATCATTTCATGTACATAGGAGACTAAATAATACAATTCCTTAGCAGAGAAAATGTAGACAATAGGAATGTATATGACAAAACTCGTTATTTTGTAAATACATGATAACCACATTAACAATATTAGATAATTATATTACATACTTCTTTTCTTTTCATTCAAAGCCAAATCGTAAATGTAATCTGTGACGTGGAGGTCAAATACATTCTTTGATTGGCCGCACCCTCTGCTGTGTACCACAGTTTCGATCATCACCAGAGTTACGGTTAGCAGACCAAAAAATACAGTTATACCTGTTAAGCTTCTTATAATGGTATGTAATATTGAATGATAAATTTGGCGCAATGCAATAATATTATTCACACAACTTAATTAACTTAAGTTACTATATGGTGAATTAAAAAGACTACTCAAAACCCCATAAATATTATATGCACTTCAACATTATAAGAAGCCTAACTATATTTCTTTGGTTTGCTGACCCAACCTCTGGTGATGAGCCTTGTATAGAAGGAACTGTAGTTCTTGCCAGAGTGTGCAGCCATTTGATATGTTGTGATCACTTTTATAAACCAAATCCTTTTAGATTAAATAGTTCACGGACAGGTGTGTAACATATCCATTCACGTCTGTGTATAAATAATTACTACATTCTCTTCTGACAGGATTTTCTTTGATGGAATTAACAAAAACCTTTTCTGTAATATAATTGGAATTTGTAAGAATTACTGATAAAAGTTACTGATTTATATTTTCTTATACAAGAATGTGCTATATACTTGATTATAATTGTCCTAATAGCGACCCAAATAATCTGCTTAGCATATAAGACAAACCAATCAACACACAGTAAAACAGCCAGCTTTTTATAGCTTCATTAATAATGTGCCATTATATCCTATTGACTTATTTTTTGAAATATGTTAAATAAGAGTAACGGGACTGTATCTAGACCAAAGGGAATATATAGATCCAGAAGAATTTTTTTGGTTTCATAATTTTAGTGCAAAGCTACATAAAGGGTTATCTGCGCTTATCCGTCCCTAATTTTGAGCTTATAGACTAGAATAAAAGCAGGTGGTCAATAGCACCCACAGTCAGCTTTTGGACTACTCTTATTTCCCAGTGGGATTTGACCGTCGCTCTTATAATACACCCACAATTTCAAAGTGAGGAGCAGAGTTTTGTAGCAACGGGGCAAGAACCATGGACCTTCTGATTCATAGTTCGGCACGCTAACAACGAGGTCACGTTCCATCCTATCGAAGGAAAGAAAAAATTGCCCTTTGTATTATGGATTGTTGATTATGGTTAGATTTAAATTCAAGTCGATTTATAGGAAATTTTCGTTAAACATGTATTTTTGGTATAGTTTTATAAATAAAAGTAATAAATCGTATATAAGGTTGATAACGGTGCGAATTTGTTTAGAGCGCTTCCACAAAAAGCTGTAAAGCGATACGCTGAGTAAGTTCAAGTAAGTTTCTGAAGTATCATGGTAGTTTTCAAACTGTTTATCAAATCAATTAATACCTGTCAACAGACCCTTCCATATTAAAAGAGAAAAATACACAGATCATGAACAATAAAATAAAAATAAAACTATGGGTAAATATCATATGTCTATATCTGTCAACTCAACTGACCAGTAGCAGTTCTTATTCGTTACAAATGTCTAAAATTGGTCGGACAGCAAGTAGAATTTTTCAGACTTGTGTTATGAAGCAAACTGTTTGTATTTTCAGTTATGGCTTTAGCTACTACGGGGCGCTAGGCAAGATACAACTTCTTGTTGTATTCGACAATGAAAAATGTATCCGAAATTTTACAATAGAAAGATATGTGTTAATTCCGTGATTAAAGTGGCAATTTGGAGCTATGGGAAGGTGAGTAGGTACAGTGCTTAACACACTAGGCCATTCCTCTTAGAATTGTTTGTTTGTTTGTAAACAAAGTTACACAATGGGCTTCTATTAGAAAACTATCAACTATCCATTAAGTTTTATTACTGTATATTAAAGAAGAAAGTATATACCAAACTATGATCTATATAGCATGAAAGCATAAACGTTGCATTGAGACATGTCGAAATCTTTTAAAGATACTCATACAAATTTCCACGGAGGAGCTAGTGATGATATAATTTCTTTGTGCTTCTTTGACAGGCATTTATTTGCAGCGCTTCTGGTTTTTTTTTGTTTGTTTGTTTGTTTGTTAGAATTCACATATGATAGCGAATTTCACTGGTCAGATATAAAAATTGGTACACTTGTGTATTCTCCACGCCCGTCGCTCCCAGATCTACCTAATTGTGGATAGTTTTCGACTACTTTCTTGATGAAAACCATTGTAGTTCATCCGGAAACTTTCAATTATCCTATAATATTGTTTTACCTCCTCATAAACGCTAAAGGTATCTGGCCACTTGGACCCACCCTCGGTGGTTAAAATGGTGTTTGAGTTTTGCAACTTCATATTTAAGAATCACGTATAAAAATATCTATGCGGATCCCTCATATAGTGAAGTGGCCTAGGCCTTTATTGCCTTGCCTTAAGTCTGGCTACCTATATGTTTATTCAAAAGATAATCATAACACAAGATCAATACGATATCATTTCCAATTTAAATAATGTAGTAGCATTTTTATGAAATTGAACAAAATAATCTCGGACGTTTTATTTACAGTAAAAAAGATAGACAATGCTTCGAAATGTTAAACTGTTTCTTTGTTGTTCCTCTAGCGGCAAGTAAGTGAGCTTACACATTATAAATCATCATCCATTAATCACGACGTTTGGAAGTTTACCACTGGATGCACTGACTTTCTAAGAATGTCTCAAAGTTCCACTACTCCCTCTGGAAACATAAAATTCGGTAGGTTGATTTTTGTTAGACTTATCAAAGTAAGTTTTATTTATCATAATTAAGGTATGAAAACGGAACTTAATACGTTTTTTGTGTACAGATAAACCATAGTTCAATAGTGATATTTTAACCTGTCATGCATAAATCTCCTTTTTCAAAAGAAACGTATCCATACGTGTTATGCATTTTAATATCGCCTAATGCACTATGAACAAATAGAACTTTGGTTTTTTTCGTACACAGTATTTGTATATCAAGACAAGCGCTGCCATATTCATAGCTAATAATTAGTCTTATGGTGCAGATTTGATAAACGTAAAGAATTATATAGGACTGATGATAATCGTTATCTGTTTAGTAAATAATGCCAGTTTTTCTACAGGCTTATCACTCTTTTGTTAGAAAGTTTAGCTGTTGATATAGGAAGTTTTCCAGAAGATCTCATATATCAAGCCCTGTATCATTTCAAGTGCATATTTCGATAGGTGTGGTAAGATGTACTCTAAATTACTCTTATACGTATATGAATAAACAAACACTGGCACTGCCCAATGCAATTATGAGGCAGAGTTCGCGTTTTCGTTGAGGCATTCTAAATCATATGTGAAAGAAAACAACTGTTTTTAGAAGTGAATGAATGAATAAGAGACAAAATAATATCAGCGCATTCTACAAGCTTGTCATTGGCTCTTATGATTTCTGTTATCTTATCTAGATTTAGTCACAACGTGAGGCCATACATTACCGTCGTTGAGAATCAGAAAATTCGCGAAGGCGGTTAAGAACCTGCTCTGTTGAACTACTATTTTCTTGAATCGTAACCACACCCAACCCATCAACTTCGAATAATCTACTTTACTTTGAAAAAATATACAAAGCAAAAAAGTAAGACAGTAATTTACCTCTGGAACAAATGCTCGTCACCAAATTAGACCCAACAAAAAGACAAGCTGCTAAAGCAACTGTAATTACATCAATATGACACGTGCGCGTGTTTAAAATTCAACAAGAGGAGTGTGTGTACCTAGGTTAATGAAGGTGTGTGTACCTAGGTTAATGAAGGTGTGTATACCTAGGTTAAGGAAAGCGTGTTCTTAGTCTAATGAAGGTGTTTGTACCTAGGTCAATGAATGTGTGTGTACCTAGATCAATGAAGGTGTGTGTATACCTAGGTTAATGAAGGTGTGTGTACGTAAGTTAATGAGGGTGTGTACCTAGGTTAATGAAGGTGTTTGTACGTAGGTTAATGAAGGTGTGTGTACCTAGGTTAATGAAGGTGTGTGTACCTAGGTTAATGAAGGTGTGTGTACCTAGGTTAATGAAAGTGTGTGTACCTAGGTTAATGAAGATATGTGTACCTAGGTTAATGAAGGTGTGTGTGTACCTAGGTTAATGAAAGCGTGTGTACCTAGGTTAATGAGCTCAGGAGTAGAGGTAGAGGAGTTTTCAATACTGAGGTGAACAGTTTGATGAAACCTAAAATAAAATACTTATTGATTCAATATGAGATTCCATTACTTTTTGTTTTAGCAAAATGTGATTACTGTTCACTAAACTGAGCAGCTTCATTTGAAAATTTGGATAGGAAATGCATTTATGCTTAAAAATCTTTTCCCCATGATTCGAATATTATGGACTGTAACCTAATTTTGGATCATTATCTTCAAGGTTAAAACAATTGAAGACATTGTCATGTAACGAAAGGGATAACGGAATTTTTCTTACAAACTACCTAAGTATGTATAAGTATCTATTATGAAAAAAAATATTGTCAATCAAATTTCTGTACAGGAAGCTTTCAATAATTTTCATCTATTTGCGACTAAATGAAATATTACAGGAAGTGGGTATGTTATTCCATAAAGTGACAGGAGTTTTTGTGAACATGTATTCATTAGTTAAGAAAATTTTTTAATCCTATTTAACTAGGTTCTTTTTCATATTAACAGTAGAAAGCAGATGTTCTTGCCCCCCATTTGAATGCCTGTGTCCACCTCAACATGTTGTTACGCCAATTGAAAGTGACTACTCATTACCAGGGCGACTGCCTCTCTTCACATCTGATGTACCAACGTACAACCAGCCTGATTACAGTCAGGTCGATTCAGCCAATATGGCGAACGTTATGTCGTCTGCCATTGAGATGCATGCCGATTCTATATTCCAGGCTATAGACAGTATTCTGAATGAGGACCAATCTTGGGAGAGAGAGCCTCCCTTGTATCTTAATTATGATAGTGCAAATAACATTAGCCAGAAATGTGAAGAAGGTGTTCAGTCGGCCCGGTCCTGTGACTTCAGAGGCTACGAATATTACGTTGAGAATGATAAAAAAGATTTTCCATGTGTCCCAGAAATGCTTCATGTCAACATTAATAATTCAAGTTCTGCTAGCCTGGTTCCTAATGACCAAAGCAAACTTTCACATATACATCCTCAGGATGATCTCGATCTCTTTCACCCAAGAGACATTTTAGCGTTGGACCACCCGATCAACAAAATCCCTTCTTCTGTCGATTCATGGTCAGACTCCTCCTGTCCACAAGATGACTATGTGATGACTCAGCTGGGTAATGTGCCCACATCTCAATCCATCCTCGTTTCAGGCATGGACAGTTTTTTTCGGGAGGGGAACGAATCTCCAGCTTATATCGTTCCAGGGACTCCAGTGATACAGCGGTCAGCGGATGTATTTCCTCAAACAGGACACGGAATATCGTCCTGGAATTGCTGTTCAAATTACCCCTCGCCACCAAAATGTTCCAAATTCGCCAATGACTATAAAGCTCAGGTTTCAAGAACGACTTCCCTTGAATCTCAGATGGGTGAAACTACATACAGTTCGGTGTTCTCTTTTACTAGAAATAGCTATTATAATCCGAATTACCTGGATTCTCCCTTTTTGTCAAATAATAGCATTGGCGACACAACCGATCTGTTCCACGTGACCAGTCGACAATTTCTGTCTGATGGCTCAGTTCCAATTAACGCTTAAAATTTGGAAATTGGTATTATTCAAAACGTCAAGCCAATGGGTAAAAGCATACAGTGATCAGGATGGAGTCATGGTACAGGAATGGCGTAAGCTGAAAACCTCACCTCAAAAGATAAACTCGGATTCATAACTCAAGAGTTCTTGCAGTAAGGAAATGCACTGCATGCACGAGGAATTATAATAAAAACGTTTCAAATCAAGTTAAATAAATAAAAGAGTATCTGAATGATATTACTGTTCCCATACAACAAAAAGACACTTTTCTGCACCATTTACAGAGATCTCGTTTTTGTCATATAATAGTGGTTTTCCATGTGAACTTTGACTTTTAAAATGTCATATAAAATATTTTCTTTCAGTTGTTCTAAATCATTTGTTGCACTGCACATCTGTATATATTAAATCATATAAAATATAAAAAACGACTGTGGCTTCAGTTTATTTTATTCGCTTTATCTGGTTCACTGAAAGACTAAAGTGGTTTAAGATACGTGGCCGTAACTCTGTTTTCCAAGTTCTCACATTAGGTTGTGCCGTGACTTTCCATATTCTCCTCACATCAAGCTGGAAATAACCCTACTTTAAAAACACGCACATACCCTATTTAAAATTCATAAATATCATTTCGCACTATCATCTTCAAACCTAAACGGAACTTAAAACTTATCTGAAACAAAACCAATAAATTCCTTGGTAAAGTGAAATTTTTTTCAAATTTCTGCCCAAATTAGTACATCTTTATTTTCCTATTACACAGTTAGATATTTATCTTTGTCGAGAATACTGCGTTTTTGTTTTATAACAATGTGCAATCTGTGCTCTGTTTACTTCGGGAATAGAACCCCGGATATTAGCGCTGTAAGTCCATAAACTTAACCGCTAATCCACCGGGGGATGATACTTATCAGAAGTCCATTACATACAAATAGGTAACAATAGCTTCTTCGTTCTTTCAAAATGCTTATTACGAAAAATGTTGCGCCAATTTAGATTGCTGCAGGAACTATTTTCGTAAATACTCAAAACTCATATTGATCTTCCTGATTTTCTGAAAGTAATAATAATTGATATTTATATCTCATATAATAATGTCAAAATATAAATCAATATATTTTCATTCTCCGTCTTATAATTACAACCTTTCATCACACTGTTGTACAGGTTGAGTACGTTATATTAAAACGAAAGGGTAAAGAAATAACTTTTTCAAAAGATGAAATAAATGTAGGGATGGCTAATATCAATCTATCAAAAACAATGCAAACAAGATAATAGGAATGGCATTTGCATCATCCCTACATAGGTAATGTTACCGCCTAGCTGATAAGAAAATCATGTGACCAGTGGAAGACCATTTGTCATTTGTTAAACAGGGTTTTTCAAAACCAGAATAAAGATGATGGAAGGAGGGACAGTTACTAAGGCAATCATGGAAGCAGCACTGAACATATGTAATCAAGCCAAAAGGCACAAAACTTCCCGTACTTCTCAGCTTAATAAGCAAGAAGGTGATACCCAACAGAGAATGAAAAAAGGAATTACGTCTATACTTGCTTTAGACCAATGAAACATCACATTAAGAAGATATTGGCAAAAAAAAAAAGAGGAAGAAGATGGGAACGATATGTATCAGTATTACATTTTGACATTGTTTGTTTGGAGTAACGTAATTACTGTGATGCCATCGAATACTGATCGCTTTTGGGAAAGATATGTAACAGCCCTTTCAGACACAAAATACTTTCACATCCACATCACAAAAATGTATTCAAATCGTAGATTTAGAATTTCCAAGGGGAGAATACTCCTTATAATTAATGGCACTGGAAAACAAAGGAATGCGGATTAACTAAGGACAACAAGACCACTCAGAAAGATACATTCAACAAGTTGTATCCCAGGCCATGGTAATCAAAGTGCAGCGTTTTGCAAGAGGTGGAAATCCCCGAAAATCCGTCCAGTTGCCCCAAGTAACAGTATGCAATAATAAAGAAAGATTTCAGTCTAAAAAAGTAACACAATCACATGTACAAAAGTTGCTTTCACGACATATCAGTTCGAACATCCCATACCTCAAGCAGCTAGAGAATGAAACGGATGTAGATACTATTCCATATGAATACATACCGGTAAAGTCGTGGGACGCAGCGCCTATGATTTTCTGTGCAATCAGACTGTTGAAACGGGCGCTGAAATACTGTCGTCCTCGTACACTAGATGGATTATGGCAAGCCTGCATGGAGGAGAGGTGTACTTTAAACACGGCAGTCTTAAGATAAAGCCTTTTGCAGTGAAACCTACACTGCAGAGTTTGGTTTGAATTTCGTGCAAAGCCACATGAGGGCTATCTGCGCTAGCCGTCCCTAATTTAACAGTCAAAGACTAGAGGGAAGGCAACTAGTCATCACCACCCACCGCCAACTCTTTTACTAACGAATAGTGAAATTGACCGTCACATTATAACGCCTCCACAGCTGAAAGGACGAGTATGTTTGGTGGGACGGGGATTCGAACCCGCGACCGTCAGATTGCGAGTCGAGCACCCTAACCACCTGGCTTACACTGCAAAGATATTGACACTATGCACGGTCATCAGATAGAGAATGACCGGACGTTGCGACATGATCTGTAACGACGTGGTGAGACTCCAAAATCGTTTTAATATAGAGTACTCGACCTCTTTAGGTAAATTTACCAATACAAATGATTTTATAACCTAATCTTCAAATAAAATATATTTGAAAGACAAAATTTACTAGAAGTAGGTTAATCTGAAAACAAATGTATCGTTTTATATCTTTAGTAAGTA
Source organism: Limulus polyphemus (assembly GCF_000517525.1). Classification (NCBI taxonomy): domain Eukaryota; kingdom Metazoa; phylum Arthropoda; class Merostomata; order Xiphosura; family Limulidae; genus Limulus; species Limulus polyphemus. The sequence continues at coordinate 518,039 of NW_013665671.1, read as the reverse complement.
TTATAAAAACAAATATCACACCACTTTTATATATTTTTATTTGTAATTAAGAAATATGACGTATGTGTCGCTAAATAATATATTGCGAAAAAATGAAGTTCGAATTACGATTAAATACTACTCAAAATGAGACATGGTTTTAATATTTTTTTTATTGATGTGCAAAATATATACAGAACCAAATGATATAAAACGACGGCTAATTACCCGACACTCTAGGATCACTTCAGATTTACAATGTGAACAGCCTGTTCTATTTACAGAAATCAAGTAACTAAATATTAATTATTTTACATAATGATAAAACGCGAGGGCATTTCTGAACACATTTTATTGCATAAAACAACAAAAGATCATGTCAGAATTAGCAAAATATCGGCGAACACGTTGTAGCATTTTTTTCATCATCAAACTATGCAACTACAATTTTTTGCAAATACATATCAAAATAAACAGTTGCAAACTTTTTTCTTGTAAAAATTATCTTTATTGAATGTGGTCCACGAAATTTAATCCTAAAATCTATCGCATAAAATGTACAACACAAATACCCAGAGTATTCTAAGTATACAGGCCCAGCTTCTAATTGTTAAACATCAAAATCGCTTTGCTTGAACTAATAATTTTACTATGCACCTACCAAAGAACCCCAAATCCAAGCAACAACAAAATGCAGCATGGAATCGTGGATGTCTATACATCAGATATTACAAACAATTTATAAAGAATACATTTGATGACGTGACAGTTAAAACTATAATCTAGGCTCAGTTAAAGGCATGAAGAAGAGAAAGAAATCAAAACTCTCAAACATTGTGGCTTGTATAGATAAGTTTATATTTTGTGTGGTCTTAACAATAAACTGTGTAAATAAGCTTGAATAAAGGATTTTTAGGAGATCGAAAATGAATGATTATGTGGTTCGTAGACAGATATATAAAACTTTCACAAAAATTCAATTTTACAGATACCTAGAAATTGACGAACTTTGAAATATAGGCAAGTTTCAGATAGAAAGTGAAATAAGTATATTTAAGGTTGGCAAAATATGAGATTATAATTATACTTGACATATATTTAACATATCCATTGCTGGTGACTATAACAACTGTTGTATCAAATGGCTTATATAAATCGTGTTCCGACCACTACTGTGTTTGTTGTATACCAGCCGGCCTGAAGAACTTTGAAACACGTCGTCGGCAATGGATATGACAAATACAGTGTGCTTGGAATACTATTATTATACTCTCGTCTCAATCTTGAAAATCCCTAAAGGACCAGTTTAAGAATGTAGTGCTTACAAATGTAATAGGCCTAATACTAATGTCTTATGACAAGTATAATTGTAATCATTCTTCGCCAGCTTGTAAAAGGCGTACACACCATAACAATGAATGTAAGATTGTTGAAAGAAATTAACACCAGGAAACTATGATAATGAGATGTTGAATTAGAATTATCATTTATTTTTACAATGTGTTCAGTCTTCAGATTATTGACGATGATTGAATAATAATGAACTACTATGACTATAGATTGTTATAGGGGTATAAAGAGCTTCATAAAGTATATATCTGCAGAAGTGGTGAAGAAATAGAAACAGATTATGGTGCTAGGGCTAAAAATAAAACTTATGTGAGATCACTTTGGAGAAATTCAGTCTTTTAACAGTTCTCTGTCAATAGTTATTAAATTAACAAATTCTAACTTTTTTAATGATACATCTCATAATGAAGTATCAATTAAAAGTTTGTGATTTTTTAATTATTTAATCAACATTCTTGGAATTTGTATGAGAATTGAAATAAAACATGATGTGCATTTATGAGAACGTATTTTTTTATTTAAAACTATAATTGCTATAGTTTAAAGCTAATAGCCTTGTTGAAGTATTTAATACCAAGTTAAAAAGATACTTCGAAAATTATTGTTAAAAGTAAAATTATGACCCAAAAAATTAATATAAAGTTTATTCGAAACACCATATTCTCAAGCCTTTTAAAACAATAAAAAGCAAAAACAACACGGGTTATGAGAGTTAGGAATGTATAATTGTAAGTTTCATTGATTTAAGAATTCACAAAAACATTTGTTTAAAATACACAGCTAAAATATTTTTTTGAAAAAGATAAAGAGGTGTTCTTTAATTACATTAACAGTTTTATTGATAACTATCTATGGATATATAAAAAAAACAGAGCTTTCGTCAATTAAAAGTAAAACAAAACAAATGAAGACTATTTTAGACGTGGCTATATGTACTAAGTAGCAGATAGCAACTATGTAACAGCCACCAAGCCTAATGATGCAAAATCAGGTCCATCAGTTGTGCACTTACTAATAGAAATTTATAAGACCTTAATTAATCTTTTTATATTATTATCAACATTCGAATTAAAAGTTTTCATCATATTATTTGGTCAAACAAGATAAAGTTGACCATTATAACACATTGGTCTTTAATAGACGCACTGCTGACCAAATTATCTCAATTCACATACAGTTATATTTTTATCTTGGTAAATATCACAAAACAAATTGAGAGATTTTAAACACAGCCTAAATATATTTCGGAACTTGAATAATATATCTTTAACATTTCACCTAGATATCAAATATATGCTAAGATTTTAGCGAGTAACTAATAATTTTGTGAAGATTCAAAATCGTTCTAGAGAAACGGTCTTGTTGTGATTCTATCCAAAGAAGCCCACAGTATAAACTCTTTGTGGTAGAATATGTAACCAAATACACACGAGTATGTAGTCTGTGGATAACACGGAACACAGAAGTCCGTTTTATAAACAACCGTACGTCTTTCTAATTTTGATGGTATCAGCATTGAACATTTCACACTGAAAAATTAAATACTTAAGAAAAAAAGCCAAGTGAATGCCTGGCGTTAGAATATCATCACACATAAAAAACAATCAATCAAAAGCAACAATTGTCATCACTCTCTCTCTCTCTTCAAATACGTGTAAATAAATATAAAAAATACAAATAATAAAACAAAATTCTGCGTAGTGGACTCGATTATATAAATCCGTAGAACTATCTGGGGTAAACCTGGTTCCGGTAGAAAACTATTCGTTTGTAACGATGAAAAATATTGGATTAAATCAAAGTTCTCCTATCGTTCTCTTTCGTTCCGTTGTGAGTGGGATAGCAAACTGTTTCCTACTACAAACATGGCTGCTAAATATAATAACAGATTCTTCATATAGTAGATGCAGTCAAATTTCCATTTCCAGTGTGTTTTCTACCCGTGCTGCCACCTCGCGGTTGTCGGCGTGACTGAGTCTCTTTGCTCCAGGATTTAGCTTTTATCCTATAGAATCTGCTACCAACAGAAAGCTTGTAACGATTTTGGGCCTAGTGTTAAATAAACGAATAGGTGGTCAAAAATTATTAACTCTTCTTTAAAGATAAAACAAAAATATAAATAATCTAACTAGCATAATTTCAACACTTATAACAACATCAAAAGACTTGCAATCGAAGCAATCAAGTTTTAAATAAGAAATTTTTCTTGAGAAAAAAGAACCCAACAAAAACAGTACAAATAAGGTAAAAAATTATAGATAACTACGAAAAGTGTAAATTAAATAATTTACTAATCATGATTTAGAAAATACGACTGAACTAAAAATATCAGGATCATTTGAAAACGAAGATAATTAAAGGTAATATTATCAGTTTAACTACACACAGTGTTTCGCGTGTATGTACGATTGTTTGTTTGTTATGTATTTCGCGCAAAGCTACACGAGCCGTCCCTAATTTAGCAGCTAGTCATCACCACCCACCGCCAACTCTTGGGCTACTCTTGTACCAACGAATAGTGGAATTGACCGTCATATTATAACGCCGCCACGGCTGAAAGGGCGGGGATTCGAACCCGTGACCCACTGATTGCGAGTCGAGCACCCTAAACACCTGGCCATGCCGAGCTTGTGTATGTACGAATCAGTAAATAAACATAATTTCGTACTAAGATATCTTGAATTATTTTTCTCTTGAAAAATATCATTCAATTAATTGCATTTTATCATAAATGGTTGATAGTGTGACCGGCATCCACTATAAATGTACATATATATATATATATTGTTGCAACATGGTATATGATAAATTCAAAATGCAAGTCAATTCAATAGTATAAAACATATTTTAAATGTTTAAAGTCACAGAAAAATAATGTGCAAACCTATCATTAGATAAATTTTATAAAAATTAACAATGATAACAACTATCAGATTTTGTCCTTGGAATAGGCTTGTTACATGAGGTGACAAGTATCAAGCCGTTGCAAACGAAGCCTCGATGTATTTATGCACACAAGTTTGTAATTGCTCCTACTAAGTAGGCATTACTAGCCTTACTGGTAAAACGTACTATTAGTATAATATATACATGCATTTAATGTGACTATGTCTTGCACAAGTGTTACTAGTCTTTTCAATCGTACACAACCCACAAGGAATTCATTCACTTCTATTCGTATGAAATGATAGAACGTGCAAAGTTTTGATGTAATAAATCACTTACGCGAAACGTTTGCCAAGCTATTGTTTGTACAAAAAAAAAGTTCCAATAAACAATAATCACAAAACCTTTTCAATTTTAATTATATCCACCACCGCCACTTAAAAAAAAAGGATAAAACTGAAAATTCGCGGCACAAAAGGGGTATAGTTAACTATACTGCGACAGCTAGTTAACCTAGGTCACAGCAGAAACGGTTACACTAGTCGAAGGTTCCCAAGGTTGCCTTGGGAAACAATGGTTAAAAAAAAAAGTCAAGCAAGAACGGTCAAAATGGGAATAAGTTTTAAACCACCACAGCGGATGATTCAATGGGCGAAAGGGCGTTAAAAGCAAAGATAATAGCAGGAAAGATCACAAACATGAAATGTGTTAGCTAGATGCAAACAAACCCCACACAGATGAACATGGATATAGAATGATTAAGGTTATTTAAAGAGCTTCACCGAGCGATCTATTTATAAAATGGTAGTCTGAGCATTAATGTGTTCTCCTTCTATCAGTCACACTGTATTACTGAGAGCTCTTGATAGTACATTATCATGAATTCTGATTATAAAGGCGCTAGTCTGTGCATCACTATACATTCTGTTCGTAAAGGTGAAAGTCTATGCTTTGATGTATACTCTCTTTATAAAGATGGTAGTCTGTGCAAATGTTCCTTTTCTTAAATAAAATGTCTATCAATTCTTCTTTTTCTTGTTATTAAAATTCAGACATCAGCTTAACCACGTTTAATGCACTGATTGCAAAACAATGGGCACTGACCTGCTCTTTAGGATAACACTATGAAACATTTTTCTACATTTAATTAACATAAATGGATAAAAGTCAATGAAATAAACTGATAAAATCTGTACTATATTTCAAAATAAAGCAAGTACAGTTCTTACTAACAAAATGTGATCCAGTATTTTTTTCTTTTAGCAAAAAAGCACTTTTATTTCAAATGAAAGCAAAATACAATACAAATCCATTGATTCATATTCTCATTTACTTACTGGCTATATTTATAGTGTCTCATTAGTAGACTACAGTTCCCAAATACTTACATCGCTGGTTTTGTAATAACCCAAGAGATCTCCACTCTCAATTAGGTAGTGAAACATGAACTTTTACGAAGTTAATGGGTTATCTAGTAAAAACTATAAAACTACAAAATGAATGTTGTGAATTTTTTAATTGGGTATCAATGTTTAATGTTCATCTGTTTCATGAAATTCCAAGCTATGTTAAAAAGATGAGTTGACACAAGTGTTTTCGCCAACTTAGTTAAATGGTTAACCTCTAACTGCTACTATAACAATGTATTTTGTAACTGTACAAATTTTAATCATAGCCAGTTACTTTCAAGTTCATGTGATGAAGAGATTGTTTTTACTTGAAACTAGTATCTCAGAATTGGTTCAATCATTTCTTGATTTGCAATTGCAAACAGAATGATTCATCCAGAAGTTCACACACACATTGGCTCTTTGAAAATGTTAGATATTACTTACTGCCTATCATGTATTTTGGAAACTATTTGCTGTATACAAGGTCAGAAAATATACAATGCTAATTACTGTAACTGATTCCTGAAAAGCTCTAAACCTTTACTACATGAAAGAAAATTATAACCAGTAACCAAGCTCCTGTACTGAAAATCACTAAAGGAGGGATCTAGTCTTTAAGTATTAGCTCATGAATAAAAATACATTTAACATTAACACTCATTTTTTAAATCATGTTTATTTTATTGGAGGAAACAATAAAGTGAAAAAAAGGCTTTTCTTTTCAAGCATCTATTGTCACTTTAGAGTGAGTTGTTTCAAGAAAATCATGTGATAAAACTTAAATTTTTCTGGCTATTGATTATCTTGATCTGAAGTACATCTTATGAATTAAAAATCAAATTCAAATAGTATACAATAAAACATTTTTGGAAAGAACCAATAATCATATGAAGACTCCGCGTTATTCTATTATATATTTTTGAGACAAACGTGTCCAGCTGCTTAAATCGTCAATAATGAAAGACCATCTTAGTAAATGATAAACAGCCTCTTTGAGTTGTTTTTTAACTTCTTGTAATACCTAACTAGTGAGGATGCTCAATAACATAAGCTTTGGCCTTGAATTATTATAGATAAGATCAAACGATCTATACTTAAAATCCTTACTCAGATTTATGATTTAGTAAGATTTTTTTCCCTTTTTTGATCTAATAATGCAAAAAAATCTATTCACATGACTTTGGCTCATAAACACCACATCTGTACTTATTTCCAGAAATCTATAAAATTTTGAATTAAATTTGGTCAAGTTCTGTGAAACAGATTTTAACGTAGTGGTGAAAAGAAGAAAAACAACAAAATAAAACAAAACAGCACCTACTACAAACATACCGTAGGTGTAAACGTGTTTTATAGTCACTATGAGAAAAACCTATACAATGGACAGGTGAAGTGAACAAAAGTGTCATTGGCCACAACTCAGTTCTTCACATATTCACTTTTTCCTCACTTCACCTATCCAATGTATAGGTTTTTCTCATAGTGACTATAAAGCACGTTCACACCACAGTATGTTTGATACTTTTCACTATGATATAGGTCTCTTTGGTTAACTTGTGTTCAGTGTCACAGATGAGTACTGGAATTTTCCGAAACTAGTATAACCCAATAACATACAGATTGAACTGGACCTCCCTTGAACTTAGACTTCGATTTTCGGAATACTATGTTTATCTATTAGTACCTACTACATATCGGAAAAGGAGAAACAAACAAGTGGTTGTGAGAAAAAATATGTACTTGTAATTGGAAAGCATCATTTTTACTTAGTTATTAATTATGCAACAAATTATCACGAACATTGACGTATACAGCACTAACTTTAGTTTTAATGCTATGGCTGTGTAGACGTTTACTTGTAATTATTCATAGAATCGATACCTTTTGATTCAAGTTTGCAGCAGAGACGTCTTAATTTATTTTAAGGGAAAACACTGGTCTATTAATGCAACTAGGTTTTAAATTTTACAATTTATTTCAGTAAAAGTGGGTGCAAATCATGTGAATTATATGCCTAATAACACGAACATGTCACTTAAACATATTCCTCACAGAGATGACATAGTTACTTTTTTCACATTTTAAGTTGTTTGATTTTAAACTTAACGCCTTTAATTTTATGGGATAAGATAAAGATACATCACATTACCTAGTTTTACTGTTGTTTCTTAATTTGTCATACAACAATAACAACCACTAGGCACACTGACATTCATTTTTTCTGTTTTGTTTTGGACTAGAGATATAAGGTTCCCTACGGTACAAAAACGGTTCAGCACACAGATTTCGGCAGGTGTCTCTAGTACGTGGCTGAATGTTAAACACCATCCCGCATGGCCTCACACAGAAGCGCCACCAAACGGATCTTTGCTTCAACCTCTTCAATCTCAACATTTGTATAGACATAAGGAATTAGATAACAGTAATTGGTGTCGTGTGTCAGCAATTGTGAAAGACACCCAACGGTGCGGCCCGCAATCTAAAAGCACCTGCCAGAGCACGTGCCACGTGCTGGTAAAAGGCCGTCGATTAATTCTTTGGTAGCACAGAGGGCGTCAATACAATGCGGGCTGTTAGGCTGAAGCAACAGGTGCGGTCTAATTAGTAGGGCTGGATTCAAGAGATCATCTTGCACCATACAACATATATTCAAAATCCATCTTTGTCCTCACTTCACCTGCTCAACGTCATCGTCAAACTTGTTGCCCCTGTCCACCCTCCAGCTTCAGGAATCAGCTGCTTTAGAGCTGAGACAGCAAATAAAGTAAACAACCTGTACAACGGAATAATTATCTGTACGGCGTGAACTTACTACTAATGCTGGTATAAAACATGTTATGAACGTGATACAATCAACATTGCAAATATAAAGGGAAACTCTCCATATATATATATATATACACACACACATTCAACGATTAAATAATCTTGATTACGTTATCTAGACTTACATAATAACAAGAAAAAAGTAAGGCGTAATGTGTCACGTAAAATCTGTTAAACAGCCTTCGTTTAAGTGTTTACAATCGGCATTTAAAAATTATGTCGTGTTTTTAAAAAAAAACGTTTCTAGCAGACTTGTTAGTGGAACAAGCTTTGTCATGTGTTCACTGTCAATAAGAAAAACGTAAAACAATCAGAACTTTTGTTGGCTAGCAATTCAAATAAAGGATACTCATTTACAAGTACGAACAATTTACGTTTCAGGAAAATACTGTTTATTATTTCACCGTTTGGCTTAAAAGTTCTTTCGAGTAAATCAATTAACACTAACTAACAACCACAGTACTATCAACAATAGTCCTAATCTGTCCAGTTTTCTGTTCAAATATGGTTTTCTTATATTAATTGCTGCCTATTTCTAAATTTTCCGTAGTATTCTACAAATCCATGAAACGCTTAGTATAATATTCTTTAATCTTCCACTGTTAATGTTAGAAAATCAACTTCGAATCAAAAATAATAGTTTCATACTTTTGAATTTCAAAGTCTCACAATGATATGCACATATTTAGTATTTCGGGAATATTTATCGAGAGATAACCAAGTGATTGAACGATAAAAATGTAAAGTTATCTAAACAAAAATGTAACGGTTTTATTTTAGGTTATAAGATCTCTAGGTAACCATTTCTGAATTATTATAAAGATATTTTGTAAACATCGTTATTACTTCCGAATGAACTTATACGAACTCCACTGTTGGCAATTAAATTTGCTAGAATAATGGATGATAGCAGACAATACGGAATATTTTAAGTTAACAACGTACCAGACATAGCCAGAAGATTTGTTTGTTTGTTTTTAATTAAGTCCAAAGCTATACGATGGGCTATCTGTGCTCTGCCCATCACGGGTATCGAAACCCGGATTCTAGCGTTGTTAGTCTGCAGAAGTTGGCACTTCTACAAATCACAAAATTTGTAGATATTAAATCTATACTAATCTGTTTAAGGAAGTTCATGTTATTAACATTTATGAAAATATGCAAAAGATGTGCATGCCTTGTAAATGTTACATTATATTAATAATTCTATATATATATATATATTACTTAATATATATCAATCCAGAAGTAATGTATATTTTTATTAGTGTTTCTAATAATATTAAAATTGGTATTAACCAACAGTCAGCAACACCCCACGTTTAATTGTGTCAGTAGGTACTGCAAGAACATAAAAACGGGAATATGTGAACTAAACACTTTACCCATTCCGTAAGGCGAATGCTTAATCTGGTTATAATCAACCGTTATTTTCTCTTGAGAGTCATACACTGATAAACTGCTTAAAAATATATTCCACAAAAATGAAATCTCCATTCTTCAAATTCCATTGCAAATGCTACAGCTTTAACTCTCTTTTAAGTTTTGTTATTTAAGAATATATATTTAGATATTTAAGAAATTTGTATCGTTTTATCTAATTTTTTTGTATATCGATAAAAATACTGGCAAAAATATCTACCTTCATTTGATCACCATTATGTTCAACCCACATCTCTTCAAACTCCCAAACTTCTTATGTAAGTGTTATACAATTTAAGAATAACAATGTGTTTAAAAATCATTGATTCTATCTGTCATGTGATCGCTCCTCAGGCATACATATGACTTAAAAAGAATGATAAAAAACAAACACCAGATGACAGGTTATCATTTTCCCTTTTTTTAACTTCATGAAGGATAAATAAATAACTATTTCATTCTTGGTAAGCAAAACGTTTCATGGAGACAAAAAAAAAAAAAAAAAAGAAGGAGAATCTCCAATAGCTGGCGGCGAACTCGCTAACTGAGCGAGTCACCTGGCAGCTGCTCTGCATAGACAGAGGGAGTATTTACCACTTGGAGGAGAAAGATTTCGATCTCCTTCAGAAATGTTTTACATGTAGCTCTACGTTAAGAATCATGTTTGATGATTTGTTTAATGTTACCTGTTAATTGAATACAGTTCTCCAAGGTCTCATCATAAAGAACCAAACTTACACTTGACGCTATATATTGATATATCATGCTAAAGATAGGCCGACACCCCTTTATTCATTACTGAGTGTGTATTATTTGCCACCTGTTAGTCTGCAAGTCACAGGACTTCCGAAGTAAAAATCAATTATTAAAAGAAATTTCTGAGCAAAGTTCGATATGGTAGGTTTTCTCTATCGGATATGAAAAATCTTTTAAAGTGATAATTTACGAAATTAATCCATGTTTCATCATTGTTATCATAACGTCACGAATGCTCATTTTCAAAAGAAAATGTGTGTGTGTTAAAAGTGGTCTATGTGAAGTTCGCCTCCAAGTTGGAGTGTACCAGATTACAAAGCTATTGTACACTGTAAATTTTTCAGGTACTTCAATTATTTTTTATTGTACCTCTCTCATTTAGCAGAAATCGATCGTTACAAAAACCGGAGACTAAAATTATGCCGTTCCACGACCGAAATATATAGCAAGTTCCGGAGATGTTTTACTTTGTACACCTTTCAATGTACTTAAGTTGTCTCTAATGGGCTAGAAACAATCCATCAAGAGTAAACCGGGCACTCACCAAGTCAAGAATACTAGGTACCAAAACGTGGTTTTCATTGCACCTCATGATGAATACCGACTATTATTTGTCGACATGCGCATTCCTGAACTTCATAAATTAATGAACTGTATTGCGAACAGTAATCTCAGAAGTTTAAATGGGATGACGTACTGGTTTCTTATTTTTGATAGGTATGAAATTTAGTTAGTGACCTGACTGTTATTACTAGTTCTAGGTTTCACAAAATATTTTTACAGTGCTACTCTACAGTGGAAACGTTTCAAGTAATTATGTCATATAAAATATCGTTTAGTGTACGTATTATTATTAATTCATTTATTTTGTGTTTGATGTCGAGGCTATAGAGATTTCTAGAAGGCATATGTGATAGACGTACAAATAACGGCGACCAGACAAGCGGAAACAGAGAGAAAAGGTAAAGTCACGCGAGAGAGAAGATCCGTCAGAGAAAAGTTAAAGTAAAAGGCCTAACGGTTGATATATAAGTGAGATTAACAATTTTAAAAGAGATAAAGAGAATAAGTTGTCTCGTCAAAGGGTGTTCTAAAGTAATTGAACACGCCTCAGTGGACTTTAACAAAAGGCAGACGACTATTGGAAGTACGAAAGCAGACGATTATTAGAAGTGCAGGATACAACCGTGGTAACTTAACGACAATGTAAGTGAACTATACATGAATGCTATTGCGATAGAAATAGAGAGAAAAATAGATCAGCTTGTCAACTAAATTCTAAAGCAATTGAATAGGCCTAAGAGGACTTTTGACAACAAGAAGAGAACTATATAGTGTTTACGATAGAACTATGATTTCCATAGTATAAAAAAATTTGTATAGACGTTCAACTTGTTTCTAATATATATATATTATTTTAAAAACAAGTGGTGTGCGTGTTGTTCGTCTGTTGTCGAATTTATCGCTCACAAGTTACACACAGACACCGACTGAAGAACAATCCTTAGCCCAACACACCCACAAACTTACATTACTACAAACTACTAAAAAAGTAAGTTCCTGACAAATTATCTAGGATGAAACGCACAGAATAACTGCTAATTAGCGAGCAACAATGCCCACTGGGAAGCTCGTTTAAGAAGAACATCCATTCCTTACTCTGGCAGACAACTATTTCAAATGGTATTGATTGTTCTGATAATGTTTTTCTATTTTCTATGCTAGATTAAGTTTTTGGTCAAATCTATTTCTACAGCAATCAGATGGCGTTGAATATCAGTTTTTTTTTTGAAAAAAAGCTTGTGAGAAAGGTTCATTGCAGCAAACATGGATAAAATGAATTGTGAAATCAGTGGCTCTTCGTACCATATAATGAAGAGTAGTAAAACCTGTAATGAATAACTTTTTATTTGTTCACGGTTCACATTTTAAGTTTATGTAAAACTGACAATTTTAGTCAAAAAAGAAAGAATGGTTAATATTTTATGTAATTCAATGTTAAAAAGAAACCATATTATAAAGTTGACCATCTTACATCTTATAAAAAACATTAAACAAAATTTTGAATTAAATAATAATACGTAGGAGATGTCAGGATTATCACTATCGCGTCCATATATATTTATTTACAGTCGTAACCAGCAAGGTCAGATTATTACAACTTTGCAACACCTTTCAGATCAGAAAATTTGTACTGGGTGATCCTTGCCTTCATTTTATATGTTCTGTTCATACCTTCTTCACAGAAAACGCGAAACACTGCAGAAAAAGAAGTTGAACTGCGCAACAGGTATGAGTGAAACATTTGTTGACTTTCAAATATATAAGAAGTACCTATGTGTTTTCCTAAAATCATGTAAGTATCTAAATACGCTGCTGCCATGATAGGAAATATACGATTAAAACAGCACTAATTTTTTCTGATATTTTTCTTGTGAGGGAAGGATAGGGTGTTTGTTTTCTTATAGCAAAGCCACATCGGGCTACCAGCTGTGTCCACCGAGGGGAATCGAGCCCTCGATTTTAGAGTTGTAAATCCGGGGGACAGGAACAGGACATTATTCATAATGGTATCATTTCCAATATCTTACTTTCGACCTCACTGGCAATCAACTTACTATTAGGATTGAAGTATGTTATGACCTAACAGATCTCTTCAAATTGAAGCAACAACTTTGGGGTTCACCTCTGCTAAATATTCAATGTTTCATGCGTGGCTTGGCCTAATGGTTAGGGTGCTCGACTCGCAATCTGTGGGTTGCGGGATCAAAGCTCGTCGCAGAACATGTTTGCATTTTCTGCCAAGAGGGTGTTTATAACGTGACAGACAACCACATTATTGTTGGTAAAAAGTAGCCCAAGAGTTAGCAGTGGGTGGTGTTGACTAGCTGCCTTCCCTCTAGGTTATCATTTCAAAATTATGGGAGGCTAGCGCAGACAGCACACAGATACCTTTGTCAAAATTCAAGAAAACAAACATCTGTTTCATAATATTGAATAATAAAGCTGTGGCCAAAGATGTGATATAAAGGAAGCCTTAAATATTAAAACAAGAAAATCTGGACTAGAACAGGGCTTAAGTAGGAGAAGGGCACATATTAGTGACTTATGAAATAGCATTATACCATCTTTGTATTACTTTAATATTATATTCTTACTTAATTGGTACCTTCTGTTCATTTCTATTTAATTTCAAATTTCATTGAATACTATTTGTTTTTAAGATGACATTTATAATATGGCTTCTTGAATTACATGCAGTATTAAGCATTCTTTCTTTTTGTCAAAAATTGCACATAAGTTCAAAATGTTAACCTCGTTCAACAAAAAAGTTATTCATTACAGGTTTTACCCCTCTTACCTGGATATGCATTTTTACTCGCTAATTGAAAGTTGTTCTGTGAATTTCATTGTAAGTATCAATTTGATATGTTTCCGATTATTTTGAGTTGGGTGGTAATGTGACCTTGACGGAAAATCCTGTAGTTGTCTTTCTAAATACTGTTTGTAATTAATCACAAAGCTATACAATGGGCTATCTGTGCTCTGCCCACCACGAGTATAGAAACCCGGTTTCTAGCGTTGTAAGTCCGCAGACATACCACTGTGCCACTGGGGAGGGGGGGGGGGGGTACATATACCTATATACCTAAAGCTTTCAAAATTGTGCATGGGCGCCCGCAGGAAGGGGTCAAGGGGGATCATCTGACCCCCCTGGATTTTCAAAAAGAAATAAAATTACTAAATATGTAAAATTCTATGTTATTAGAAAATTATAAGGTATTTGTATTTCGATGTCATAATTTTTTCAAACTCGAGTTACTTGAATCCCCCCCCCCCTCAAAATTTTGTTTCTGCGGGCGCCCTTAAACACACATAAAAAATTAAGACATACATATCGAAAGGCCTGTTCCAGCATTCCTTAGGTACACTCCAGGGTTATGTTCGTGAAAGGAAAAAGTAATTTTGGTTAGAACATTCATTACATACTTAAAGGAAAATACAGCATTTTACATTATCATCCGGTATTACATAGAAATATTAATCTACATTAGAATATAACCTTACGCACAGAATCAACTGTATGGTAACCTCGGTTGTGTTATAAGAAATGACCCGTGACTGCTCTTTTTTACGTTGTATTAGGTCGTCAATAAATTAATGTCGCGTTCTGGAAAATTTTCATTTATCCCCCCCCCCCAAAAAAACGCACATCACATATAACAGTTAAACGAACTACCTAAACGTAACGTCAGTGTAGCCAATATAATGTGTAAAGTTTAGTATACTCTAATCCCTTATAGTGACGGCACACGACGAGACACACATTCGGCAGGTAATGCTGTTTGAATACAAGAAGGAAAACAACGCTTCTGTAGCCACAAAGAATATCAAAGAAGTTTATGGGAAATGTTTTGAGCGTTCGTAAGTGTCACCGATGGTTCAGGAAATTTCGTTTGTGATGGTAGGAGCCGACATGTTGGAATTGATATTGATGCTCTGAAGATGCATTTTGAGTCTAACCCAAGGCAACACACTCCTGAAATGGTCCTGAAATTGCATGTATTTCATGAAACAATACGTAAACATCTAAGGATTTCTTTGTTATGGATTTCGCGCAGAGCTATACGAGGGCTATCTGCGCTAGCCGTCCCTAATTTAGAAGTGTAAGGCAGCTAGTCATCACCACCCACCGCCAACTCTTGGGCTAAACTTTTACCAACGTATAGTGGGATTGACCGTCACGTTATAACGCCCCTACGGCTGAAAGAGCGAGCATGTTTGGTGTGACGGGAATTCGAACCCGCGACAACAGATTGCGAGTCGAGCGCCCTAACCACCTGGCCACGTCTAAGGAATATGTTTAGGTGCCTCAAGAACTCTCCGATGATCATTGTTTCCAACGTGTGAACGTCGCTTCGTCTCTTCTGGTGCATAATTCGCGTGAACCAATTTTGGACAGAATTGTCACCGGTGATGAAAATTTGATTCTCTATGTGAATATTAAATGCCAAAAACAATGGCTCAGTCCTAGACAAAAAACACTTCCGACCCAAAAACCTGGTCTCCATCCGCAGAAAGTAATGCTCTCCATTTGGTGGGACGTCAAAGGAGTAATTCATTTCGAACTCCTCAACCGTCAACAGCGAACCGTCAATGCAGAGATCTATAGTCAGCAACAGGAACGTTTAAATCAAGCCCTTCATCAGAAACGCCCTTCACTCGTCAATTGGAAAGGTGGTGTTCTTCTCCACGACAATGCACGTCCACATGTGGCACGTTTGACGCAACATAAGATTATGGAATTGGGTTGGGAAGTTCTCCCCCCACCCACCATTTTCTCCAGATATGGCACCATCAGATTACCATCTTTTTTCGATCGCTGCAACACCATCTTAATGGGAAAACGTGTGCAAATGTGGAAGGTGTTAAAGAGGACATAGACATGTTTTTTGCTTCAAGGCCAAATGATTTCTTTAATCGGGGCATTAACAGCCTGGATGTAAGATGGAAAGGTATCATTGATGAGAATGGAGACTAATTCATTTAATAAACGTTTTGTTTTGA
>NW_013665671.1:498957-501020 GCF_000517525.1 Limulus polyphemus | reverse complement strand
CCTTTCTCTCTTCAATACTGGAACATATACTTATTTTCATGCATCTAGTCAGTCTTTTACTGCTATTGATCACTCGATTTGCTCCCCTGCACTTTTCATTCACTTTTCTTGGATGGTCGACAGCGATCCTTGGGGCAGTGATCATTTTCCCATCATACTGAGAGAGGTTGGCCATGGTCGATGCCACCCGACCCAAGTGCCACGGTGGAAGCTGGACCAGGCTGACTGGCCATCTTTCACCTCTCTCTCTGAACTTCATCCTGCCTTCGTCTGTCTTCCATCAATAGACGATTGTGTGGTGGCAGTGACTGACTATATTGTCCAGGTGGCTGTTTATTCTATTCCTAAGACCTCGACACGTTTTCCACGGTATCCTCGTCCATGGTGGAGTCCTGCCTGCCAGGAGGCACAGAAGGCTCAAAAACAGGCCTGGGATACCTTTCGACGGTATCCCACTCTTTCTAACCGCATTGTTTATCAGCGGGCCCGTGCCCATGCTCAGCAGGTTCGACGTCAAAGCCAAAAGGAGTCTTGGATAAAGTTCACTACTAGCATCTCTTCTACCACCAATTCCAAAACTGTATGGGACAAGATTCGGAGAGTCACTGGGAGGTATGCTTCCCATCCCCTTTCCATCTTGCTTTCCAATGGCCAGGAAGTTGCTGATGCTCTCGGCTAGAGCTTTTCTCGTGCATCTAGCACTTCTGTTTCTTCCCCTGCCTTCTTGGCCATAAAGTCTCGAGCAGAGCGATCGCCTCTTTCTTTTCGGGCTGATCGTCTCTATGATTATAATCGCCCTTTTACAGTGGTGGAACTCAAACTTGCTCTTCATCGATCTGGCAGAAAATCATTATGAGATGTTGCGCCATCTCTCTCCTGCCTCTCTTGCTATTCTTCTGGTTATTTTTAACCGGATTTGGCAGGAACATATTTTTCCAGATGCTTGGCGCCAGGCTATTGTCCTCCCTTTCTCGAAACCTGGGAAGGATCCCAAGATTCCTTTTAATTATCGTCCCATCGCTTTGACTAGTTGTCTTTGTAAGGTTCTAGAGAGGATGGTTAATGCTCATCTTGTTTGGTTCCTGGAATCAAACATGATCCTCTCACCCACACAATGTGGGTTTCGTCGACAGCGATCCACCATGGACCATCTGATTCGATTTGAAACGTCGATCAGGGAAGCCTTTCTCAAGAGAGAACACCTTGTTTCTGTGTTCTTCGATCTTGAGAAGGCTTATGACACTATGTAGAGGTACGGAATTTTGCAGGACCTCCACTCCTATGGGTTGCGTGGCCATTTACCCATTTTTATCCGCAATTTTTTACAGAACAGGCGATTCCAAGTCCGTGTGGGTTCCACTCTTTCCCGTTCCTTCCCACAGGAACTTGGAGTCCCTCAGGGCTGTGTCTTGAGTGTCACACTTTTTAGTGTTAAAATTAATGCTATCACTACAAATCTTCCTCCGACTGTTACAAATGGGCTCTATGTCAACGACTTCCACATCTCGTGCCAGTTGTCGAACATGAGGTTTATTGAGCGGCAGCTTCAGACTGCCCTCAATCGGTTGTTGACATGGACCACTGCATGCATTTTTGCCGCCAACGGGGTCTCCACCCCGATCGCGAGCTCCGTCTCGGCGATATAGTCATTCGTGTGGTCCCTGAGGCAAAGTTCTTGGAGCTTCTCTTTGATCGTAAGCTTAGCTTCATTCCACACATCAAGCAGCTGCGTGTCAAGTGTGCAAGGGCTCTGAACATCCTTTGTGTCCTCTCTTCCAGCTCTTGGGGAGCAGATCGATGTTCTATGCTCAGGATTTATCGTGCTTTAATTCGATCCAAACTGGACTATGGGTCGTTGGTCTATGGTTCCGCCAGGACCTCGGCCCTGAAGATGCTGGACCCCATTCACCACCTGGGGCTTCGGTTCTGCACTGGAGTTTTTCGCACTTCTCCAGTCCAGAGTTTGTACACTGAGTCCCACGAACCTTCTCTTCACCTCTGTTGTTTGCAACTTTCTTTACAATATACTACCAATCTTCGATCCTTACCTCGGCATCCCACCT
>NW_013665671.1:487851-497957 GCF_000517525.1 Limulus polyphemus | reverse complement strand
ATTCAACACCGACTGGCCTACTTTTCTCTATCCTCTATTTCCATCCAGTTTTTCTGGATCCCTGGCCACGTCGGTATTCACGGGAACGAGCTCGCTGACACCGCAACTAAGTCCGTCTGCTCTAGTGCCATCACGGCCGTGCCTGTCCCATACATGAACTACGGTCCTGTCTTCAAGGCGCGGCTTCGTGCCAGTTGGCAGTCGACTTGGAGTGAGCAACGCCATAAAAAGCTTTTCCAGATCAAACCTTCTGTTGGTCTTTGGCCGTCTTGCTTCCGTAAGGATCGGAAGGAGGAAGTAGTCCTGGCAAGGCTACGCATTGGTCATAGTTTTTTAACCCATCGTTTTCTTTTATCAGGTATTGACCCACCCATGTGTAGCCATTGTGACACTCAAGTCACAATAGCCCACATTTTACTGTCGTGCCGTCGTTACGACCGTGAGCGGCGGCACCATTTTAGACACATTTTTTCTAAAAGTTTACCCCTGACGCTGGACAGTGTCATTGGTAATGGTGACACTGTCCGACTAGATTGTATTTTTAAT
This sequence comes from Limulus polyphemus, assembly GCF_000517525.1. Classification (NCBI taxonomy): domain Eukaryota; kingdom Metazoa; phylum Arthropoda; class Merostomata; order Xiphosura; family Limulidae; genus Limulus; species Limulus polyphemus. The sequence continues at coordinate 497,411 of NW_013665671.1, read as the reverse complement.
TTTTTACACACTATACGTCTTTTTAGTTTTATATAAATCTTTTACCGACATTATTGATTTTTATCTCGCTGTTTTTTTACATTTTACTTTAATCTAATTTCATTGCTTTTACCGGTTGTTTGGCGCAGATAGCCTAGCTGCTTTGCGCCATAAAAACACCAACCAACCAACCAACAGGTGGCTCAACGATAACTATTAGAACTTATAGCGATAAAAAACAGATTTCGATACCAGTAGCAGGCAGAGCACAAATAGCCCATTGTGTAGCTATGCGCTAACAACAAACACAAAACAAAATACTTTGCTGTTACATTGAACTCACGTATGTGTGATTTTTTCGGTTTGATTTTCAAGTAAAGCAAGGGGGTGGACAAGAAGATTTGTCTGAGGAACAAAACGTTTGGCTGTTATACTTTATTATATGTTAATGGTTCTAAAAGATCCACCAAGAATTTCTTTGAATTGTACTTTTGAGTAAAAGTAAATGCTGACTTACTTAATACTTTGTAAAGCTTGCTACGCCACTGTATTAACAAATGAATTTCTTGATAAGAAATGCACATCAAACCAGGACTTATAAATATCACGTAAAAAATGAAAATTACGTCAGGTAGTTAAACGAAATTACCTATTTTCTCTGACACCCCAGAAGGATGTTGGTGAATTGTTAGTTAACTATATAAGATGAAGAAACAGTATGAGAAACAAAGTGTTTATAAAAGTAGAGGGAGTCACCATCCTATACAGCATGGGCCGCCAGACTTTCTCAGCACAACACCACAAAAAATTCCACATCCTGACTGAGGCCTCCAACCCAATGAATCTACAGATACCGAATACCTTAACAGTGTTGTGTATTTTATGTATTTGTAATGGCCTTCTGACATTTTCCTGCGGCTCCCCGGGAGTCCGAGGACTCCCGGGTTGGGAACTCCTGCTCCACAGAACTGATCGCTGAATGATTTTACTAGAATAAGAAAAGCCACCTGAATAGTAAAGCTTCACATAAGCTTATGATTGAAAATAAGCTTCTATTTTTACTTCCTTTTTAACAGTCTAAAAGTCAAAATAGCGTAATTTCAACTCATACGTTTTTAATTAAAATATAAATCGACGAAAAACAAAGTGTTTGTTGTTGCTAGAAAGAAAACAGCCATTGCTTTTGATTTTCCAATATAATTTCTACATTTTAGTGTGTACTATCACACCTTCTACGTGAGATTTATTTTCATTATGATGAGTGATTGTGAAATTTGCCTAACGTAGACGGGTCGTATGAAAAACGCTATACTATGTAAATAAACTAACGAGAAAAAACAACAAACACACTTACAGCTAAAGAGCGGTAAATACAAACAAAAAATCATGCAAAATGTTAAAAATACAAGAAACTTACAAAAACTAAAGAGATGGTTTAATTCAAACGTATCCATCGAATTAACTTTGGTAGGCCTCGTATCGTGTGTTTGTGTGTGAAAGAGAGACAGTTTTGTTTTTATACTTCATTCTTTATGTAAATATTACAGATAAACGCGTTTATGGCTATGATATCAACATTTTTCGGTTTCCTTCTTCGGCTATAGCTAATTTTACATCCATATGGAACAGTTTAAAAATAGTTCTTATAAACTGTTTAGGATTGTATAATAATAATTTAAACGTGTGAAACCCAAAGCTCAAACATATGTCATTCTACAAGTTCTATATAAAATCAAACATAACTATAAACTGAAATTGAACTTAAAATTCTAGCTTAGTGGTTAGTACTCAAAAGCATTAATATATAAAATAGCAACTTTTACAAGGAACTAGTTCATGAAAATTAACGAGATACTTACTTTTTTGGCTTGACAGTATTCCTTGTTAGTAACTTCTGCTAAAGTATACAATTTTCTTGGTTCTCCCGACACTAAAATGAATATGCAAAGTATAGTCAGAATTATATAATACTCGCTTCGTTCAATCGTGTTTTTGTAACAATACAATACAACTAAATTCTGGGCAATTTTTGTTGTTGATAATAAAGGCGTCTCATATGTTAGTTTTAGTTCCTTTAGCAGACAATTAAACAGTATATATAGCAGACGCGTATACCTTAGGTTTCAAATTAAAGAAGACGGAGGTACATCTATTAAGGATAATACTTTTGAGTAAAAATAGATACCATACTTGCGAGTGTATAAGACGATCCCATGTACAAGACGACCCTGGATTTTTTTAGCAAATTAAGTGTATTTCTTTGAGGTTCGGTGTATAGGACGATCTCTATTATCAAGCAAGTCTGGGATATTACTTTTATAAAGTTTGAATTTGTTTGAAGTTACGCACAAAGCTACACAATGGGTTATCTGTGCTCTGCCCACCACGGGTATCGAAACCCGGTTTTTAGCAGTGTGTGTCCGCAGACATACCGCTGTACCACTGGGGGGGGGGGGTGCTTTTGTAAAGAAATTATTCTTAGATGTTATTTTTAAACTGTGCTGACCTGCGCTCTGGAGTAATCAATACAACCTGAGACAGCTCAATGTGGCAGAACTTAAGTCACAAGCATGTAATAAACAACTTTACAAAGTTTTCATCACGGTTGAACTTTTCTATTACAAAAACAACAACAAACTAAATCTTAAAATATAGTGATCTACTATGAAAATGTTTACAAAATTAGTGTTCGTTACAGAAACTTTTTTTAATATAATATTAACAATACTTTAATATGACGGATGAGATCAATAAATTTCAAATCAAAAATATTTTAATTAATTGTAACAAGCATGCGATATAAATAACTGCTAGTTATGAAAAATCGAGACAAATGATACAATTACAAATATGTTATTGTAACCCAGTTGGTGGCGCGATGTCAACACACTTACTCAAAAAAGTAAACAAAAGTAAAAGAAACATCGTAGTTTTGGTTACCGGGAAGTTCTTACTGGAACTCTATCTTTGAATCTGTGTACAAGACGAGGGGTAAAATCAGGCATTGTTTTAAGAGTAAAAGGTATCGTCTTATACATCGACAAATACGTTACCAAAAAACTATAAATAAAAGGTTGTTAAAGAATTAATCAATAATGAGGATATGATCTATAAAAGTATAAAATATTTGATCATGGCACACTTTGTATACAACCTAGTCTTTGGCTATAGATATGTTCATAAACCCAGAATAATTCAGTCTGAAACTAAGTGGGCTCGTAAATCTTGCTACATCATATTAAACTAACAAATAATTATTTGCACGAATACAAGTTTAAGTTCCTAACATAAGAATGAAATAATCCCCCCCCCCCCCCACATACAATTCAGGCCATGGGTCCCAGAAGAAGGCATAAACTTGACAAACGCCCTATTTGGTCATTTGATTTAACTTTCCCATGTTTGGAGATGACGTCTACCAAAAGTCTTTGAGCGGAGAATAACAATTGTGGATTTCGGCATTCACAGACTTAGTAGATTAATTATATTAAAGCAGCTGCTAAGTAACCAGATTAGGTTATTCCAGTCCCGTTTCTCTCAATGTCGATGTCGTTGGAATGTATTTCACTTGATATGAGAGGTATAACTCTTAACAAACTGATTCTGAAACAAAAGAACGATCTTATGACCACTAACGTACCATTGTTTAGGTGCGTTTTTACCTGTTTCGTAGTGAAATTTAAAACAAAATGTCAAGGAATTGTGTTCATCAGCTTTCTAAATTCAAGCAAAAACACAGCTAGACTCAATTTTATCAGTGAACAAATCAATCATCGTTGGTATACGTAAATATTGAGTTCTTGAGTCAGTGGTGCAACTGTATAGATCGCATTAAAAACATAAGTTTCTTCTTTCACGTTAAATTGAACAAACCTCCTCTACAACTAAGTAGTTAATAGCTACATTGGCAAGTGTTGTCATCACCTACTCACGTTGGCCTTCGGTTTTTCATAGCATTCTTATTCAATTGTATTAAGTTACGGTGTCACTTCAAAGAAAATCAGTTACGAATATACTCTTAGTTTTCTGTTCAATCACTATGGTAATACACTGAAGTGCAATGCGAGCTCAACTTTTATTCAAAGCATGTTCAGCCATAACAAACAAGCAGTTATAAAAACGCAACTGAAATAAAGAGAAAAATGGACCAGATGATTTTAAAAGACAGGAGCAACAGAACTTTTGTACCGACAAAGTCTCGAACTCTCATCTGTGGACTACTGTGACAAATTGATGAGCAACACACGCGTATCACAGAGTGGGCAGCACATAAGCATTGCGATTGGCCTAATTAAACTAGAATAATTACAGAGATAATTATTTAGATAATTACTACAGAGATAATTACTAATCATATTTATTCAAAATATTATGAATGATCTTCTGAATTTTATGCGTGTTTTTAAACGTCTTTTACTCACCACAGTAAACCTATATTTATACATGTGTTGAAAAATCTGTAGCATTGGTCATTTCCTACAAAATGGTGGTTACACGTATATGTATCTCTTTCCAGCATAAAAAAGGCATTAAATAATAGATCCTTACCTATCGTTGTGGTATTTTGTGACCGTTGCTGCTACCACCAATATATATTCATCTACAACTAAAAATTCAGAACATAATTAACGAAAAAGCTTACTTTCTTTAATTAGTTATTTCTTTGTATTATATATTATACCTGAAACAACTAGCATGTGAAAACACACACACAAAAAAAACAAGCACCCAGGTGAAAAGAGTCAAGAGAATTAACAGATCCGACTCCGATTTGACATGATTAATGGAAAACAGAAAAACGAGATTTGCGATACTGTACGATCTGTCCTGGCAGAGTGAAAGCGTGTGAAGAAGACATTTATCAACAGTTATAGACAGCACGCCTAGCTGAGCTACGGATGAGAAGGATTATCCATCATCCAATTTAAGTGTGGCAACAAAAACTGCACTCGACAATTTTAAACGGCTTCGTTTATCATTATTATTATAAACTTATCTATGCAAAAATGAAGTTAAGATCCACTATTACGGTACACAACTTAAAAAAAATTCTTCCTTAAATCCACTCTATTCTCTACACCAGAAACACTACTGTTGTAACGACCTTTGTCTCTATGCTGATTAGGAATAGTGGCACTTTTCTGGTGGAGATATGTTGGTGACACCAGACTGAAACTGTCGAAATCTGTGTTCCGTAGTAATAGATCTTAACCTCCTTTTATACACAGTATTGTGTATTTGCCTACTATTACCTACACTACTTCACTGGGTACCTTACTACACCTACAGGATTCTTTACAGTTTTTTTTAATATCTTCCATTTCAGATGACTCCACAGAATGTAAGTAAGGTATTTCTTCGATTTGAATGAAAAATATATTTAGAAAATCACCTCTATTCAAATTCTAACAAGTGATCTCTAATAACTACAAGTCCTATATTTTGTTCTAGAATTACAACCAAATTAATGTAGATTCCTGTTTTGTTCTTCTAATATAATGAAAAAAAAAACAAACAAAGCTAACTATGAAAATTCCCCACGTTTCAATCTATGGGTATGCCTTAAATAATTAACAGACCTTGTTTCATTTTACCAGTATAATTTGAATAACTAAAATTATCCGTATTTCAATCAATAAACACAATTTAAACAATGAAAATTATTTAGCTTTACCAGTACAACTTAAAATGAATGAAAACCTCCTATGTTTAGCTTTTTTAGAAACCTGTCAAACTGCACCTTATATTTTATTATATAATTTTCTCCATTTGAGGACTTGGCAGCAACGTGGTCAAATGGAAGTATTGTGATTCCACTTTCTTTATTCATCCTTCCCATAAAATAGTCATACTGTATTTCATTAGTCAATAAGAATTATGTAAACTTTCTACCCTAAATGCACATATCAGAATGTGAATTGGTGATCTTTGTTAATTACATTTGTGTCTTATTTACTTTGAACAAAAAGCTTCATAATTTGTTGTTCGAAGTCATAGCTATAAAAATATAAAACCATTATTTAACTATCACAAGTTTCTCCATCCAGTTAGCACTGGTTGTACAAAAATTTATGAAATTGTTAACTGCCAGATGATATTTTTTCGAAGAAGTACTTAGTATTTAAATATTTTCAACCCGAGTTAATCGTTGCACACGGTAAAATATTTAACACTTACTAGCGACCAGATTAAAACTGAAAAGAAGTAATGTGTTGTTATTTATTCTACAAATCAGCACTAGTGTTTATTTGGAACTGCATAAACGCTGAAATGTTTATACAACAAAGTATAATAACTGCAAACTGAACATGGAGTATCGTATTGTTAATTATATAATAAGATAATAGCAATACGTTTATTGAAACTGTGTAAACACTGATTTGTTTATAGTTGTTAGTTTGTGAGTCAATGTGCTGATATTGATATATAATAAACTTTCTACACAAGAATTCTGCTTACAGAAAGATGTTTTGTTGGGAGACAATTTGTCAACTGACAACCCGTCAGTGCCACTTGTAGTATTAACTGCGGATGGTTAATACGGCTGTCACTTGAACAGTACTCCCAGAAAACCTAATAAATATTTTAGTTCACGTTTCCTAGACAGATAGGTTCACCTGCTGCATGAGATCACTCTTCGACACGCACATTGCCCATACGCGCCCGTAGACCATCGACTCGCTGCTCAGCAAGACTAACTCGTTTTAATAATGTTTGCTTTACTCTGACAAAGGGCACATACGAAGAAAAGGGAGGAGCTTCCTAAGGCACGCGACAGACCAAAAGGAAGGCGCGTGGTGTATTAGCCCAGCCCCTGTTACTGTTTGCAGGTGGTTTGACGCAAAGGGAATTACATGACGGCGCGCGTGCGTTGCTAATAGCAACGTACTTAACTACGGTCGTCTTACACCCTAGGTAGGAAATTGGATTTTACAGTTTCTTAAACACAGAAGGTCGACGGCAGCCAGTGATTGAAAATGTAATCTGCAAATTCCCATGTAACTATTAAAGGATGGTAACGGGCATTAAATACTCCTCATACCTAGTCCTCTTGATCTTTTACCACACCGAATCAAAATCACTCTAATCTTACCTGTGTTACATATTTAAAGAGACAGGTGACCTCTGTAAATACAACGGTAAGACTTGCGGCCATGTCTCAAGGTCTGATAGTTTTTAGAATACCTACGTTATAACTTCAGTTCACATAGATTTCTTTGTTTACAACAGTCACAATACACAACGGACCAAACGTCTGTATTTAATACATATTATTTCTCTTCTGTGTGCGGTCTTCAAATGGAGACGCAACTCCGTTCTTAAATTGAGTTAAAAATAATAGATAAACGGATATATTATGTTCGAATGCAGACCGAGCAACATAAGTTTAGAAACAATAACTGCCTTGATATTCACTCCATCGACATTCTACTAAAGCGTTTCAAGCTTTGAGACAATGATGTTGATATATAATTTTGATTGTTCTAATTCATTAAAGAAAGAATAAAACCTATAACAACAAAATAAATATTTTGATTAAGAAGTTGTAATTCATACGACAGTCTAAAATAATTTTTGGTCCCAAGACGACGACAAAAATTGATACTTCATATAAACACCAGGTTAGAAAACTTTTAGCTGTCCGTAAAATAGTTTTCTGTATGGAAACAAATGATAATATTTTTGCATTCAGCACTGGATATTCTACAGCAACTAAAAAATTGCTCAGAATCAAACACAATCTTTGGGCATATTTAAGTAATAACTGTACAGTCCTTTCAAACTTTGAAACGTATGGTTCTCACGGGATTTAAAAATCGGACGTTCCCACCTAAACGTATTATAATATACTGTATCACCGGTCTATTTAATAAAATTCAGTTAACAGTGAACCTAAAATCACGGCACACAACGATTTATCACTATATTAACTGAATGTTTTAGAATGTTTCTGTACGATTTACCACTATATTAACTGAATGTTTGAGAATGTTTCTGTACAACCCGTTTGCCTCATCTCTTCTGGGTCTATTTCACACAACGAATAACATCAACTGGTGACTAGGAAGTAAATGAAAAGCAATATATTGCAAGCTTAAACGTTAAAGTATTTGTATTTCGTATTTATGGTAAGGCTACTATGGCTATCTACCGACGTCCCTAAGTTTGAACTACTGACAAGATTGAAAGCAGTCAGTAAACCCACCACCAACTATAAGGGACTGACTGTCACTCTTATAACGTACCCACAGCTTAATAATTTGTCATATAGCATGTATTCGAACTCGGGTCGCCGGAACCCAAATCAAGAGCTCTAGAACAGGGCCAACCCACGACCAAAACGTGAAAGTCATAGTAGTAAAATAACGTAAATATAATCAAGAATGATGAACGAAAAAATAATCGAATTAGTTGACAGATCTTTCATCCGTATCAACATAATGTTATAACACACAGTTCACTTTAAAAGTATGTAGTGTCATAGCCTTTGACCATAGCATAATCTAGAAATTGATTAAAATGTAAGCTTTCCAACATTTAAACCTTTGAAATGTATATAACTATATGAAATAGTTTCGGTGTTTACAACGTAAATTCCCACAGTAATTAATAAATCTGGCCAAAACCTTGAACACAAAAAGCTACAGAAATCGAACATCATTTTACAACCAGTAAGATAACTGAAACGACTTGCACTTGAAATCTACTCAAATTTTACCGTGAATTATTATAATATTAACTAACACGTCTATATGTTTGTTTGTTTGTTCGTGTTTGTTATGGATTTTGCGCAAAGCTACACTAGGGCTAACTGCGCCTGCTGTCCCTAATTTAACAGTGTAAGACTAGAGGGAAGGCAGCTAGTCATCACCACTCACCGCCAATTCTTGGGCCACTTTTTTACCAACGAATAGTGGGATTGATCGTCACAATATAACGCCCTCACGGCTGAAAGGACGAGCATGTTTGATGTGACGGGGATTCGAACCCGCGACCCACAGATTGCGAGTCGAGCGCCCTAACCACCTGGCCATGCCGGGCCACGTCCATATGTAGCCATTTTGACGTGAAATACTCAGTGTACAGCTGTGGAGTTGTGTTTAGAGCTGGAATCTCAAACTAAGATCAAACAAGACTTACAATTAGATAACTTTAATCCAGTGAATAGTATTTGTAACGTAACTTAAAGAGTATTTATGATTGCAAACGTTTCCAAATTAAAGAAAAGAAATGCTTTATTTATGAGCATGTTAACTTTCCGTTACTTCATGTTAAATGCTTTAATAACAACTGTAACATTGCAATTATAACATGATCTTAGTAACAGAATGCTCCAACTACCGCCCCTCTCAAAAAAAGTTAATTAACAAATATATTCAGTTTACTATTCTTACTAATCATTTTTCTAATTTTCTTCAATAAGATTGAGTTCTAGTTTAGATTAATTTACGTGATACCAATGCTTGTATTTTTACTACTAAACTTTTTAAGCATGTTGACTGAAAAAAACAAACAAATCGCACAATAGAAACGCGAAAGGTAATTCAGAATATATATATATATATATATATATATATATT
>NW_013665671.1:485271-486887 GCF_000517525.1 Limulus polyphemus | reverse complement strand
ACATTATAACGCCCCCACGGCTGAAAGGGCGAGCATGTTTGGTGGGATGCGGATTCGAACCCGCGACCCTCAGATTGTGAGTCGAGCGCCTTATCCACCTGGCCATGCCGGGCCTTAGAAAAATGTCAAATTAGTCAGGATCCATATGATATCAAAGTTAAAACTGCTCTACCATATACATCTAACTTGCAATATTTTTGGTGCTTTTTTCATGAGAAGACGTTTTTAACACCTCATATTGTAAATTCAATGTATTAGAATAATCAACAAGTAAATTCAAAGTCTTCATGGTTGGGAAAGTAACAGAGTGCATATCTTAAAAAACATTCTCCTCCACCTTTACAACTGATTGAAAATCATTATAAAAGTTACTGTTCTTATCTTAAAAGATATTAAGTACACCACTAAAAAGTTCAATGATACCTTTTTATCAAATCTACTAAGTTCACATATCTTTAATGGTTTACACTAATGATTTGTAGGTCACTTGTAATGACTTATGAAATATTTTCATGACTTACACATAACTTTTAAAGATTTATTAATCAATTTTCATAATTTATAGAACACATCTAATGTTATCTACATTAATTTTGATAAAGTCAAAAAGTACTCATACTTATTAGTCAAATCTCCTATCATGTTGTTTCTTTTTGTGAGGCTTCCTAAAGTACAATATATATATATTCAAAGAAATGTTCCTACTGTAACCACTAGTGTAACTACTGAAACCCTTAGCACAGTTATAAAAAACCACAAATTATGCCTACAAATGCTTTTTGTTCACAAGAGAACACAAATCAAATAAGCCGTTAGAGTGAAACTCCTAAATCTGTCCACTCTTCAGAGTTAGCATTAATCATTATAGAACCATTCATAAAAATATCTATATCATTTAAGAAAAGGAAAAAAAATCCTCTATATTATGTTTTTGTTTTGAAGGAATAGATAACACTGTACAACAAAAAATTTGCAACCTACGAAAACTCAAGTGCTTTGGGGTAATTTGATGGTGCCGTTTTGAAAAATGTAATCAGAATTTGTCCATCACCTCTAGATTTTGAGTTATTGTAATATCCGCATTATGTGAAATACCAGGCAATAAAACTCAGTACAATAAATTTATGCTGTGAAATTAAGTTTACTTTGACAGTTTAATGGGTAAAAGGCATAGATTTTTGATAATTTCAAACACTGACTGTATTATTGTATTGGTGTAAAATTCCAAATATATTGTTCATATATACTATTTGTTCACAAAACCCTCATGTGCTGTCTACTAGAACATTTGAGAATTCCCTGAGCAAAAAAAAAAGGACCAGAATAAGACACCTCTCTCTCAGTTGCCTCTCACTCACTCAGTTGGTCACTTTGTCTCGCTCCGCAAATAGTCAAAACAAAGTCTGATCTTCTTTCTTGCATCATACCCATGATATAATCAAATTCTGCATGAGTCCAAAAATCACTTTACTGACTGTTACTTTTGTATGACTAATGTATTTGAATATTCAGGCTGGTTGGTTGTTTGGTGCTTTATGGTGCAAAGCAATGAGGCTATCTGTGCCAAACAACCAGTAAAAACAGTGAAAGTAAATTAGAGTAAAATGTAAAAATAC
>NW_013665671.1:456747-484313 GCF_000517525.1 Limulus polyphemus | reverse complement strand
AGCAAGGATCTCCAACTCAGGGATAGACTTCAAGTCCCCCTCAACAATAACTCCTCGTGAGGAATTCAAGGAAGCATGGGGAGTAACCTCAATGGGTATATCACCAATAGCTTTTGAATTCAACAGCAGTTCACTGTGCTCAGCTGTGGATGTTTCAACCAGGATGTCTCCAGAACGGAGCTTCTTAACTGACTTTGGAGAGCCAGCAAGCCCCTCTTAGCACTTCTGAATAAAAAAGGTAGACATTTGCCCTAAAGATTTATCGGACAGTGAATATAGGATCAAAAAGCGAGGTACAGGTGTACTTTGTGATGGAGACTGCTGTTCAGTCTTCTAGGCATGGTCGTTTACCGATTAGCAGAGTTTTAATATATTTTTTATTTGGCTTGAGGGAATCCATAATTAAGGAGAAAGATTCAGTGCCCACTGACCCCACCCGCCATGGAGTCCTACGAGGGGTGCACTACAATGTCAAACAAGGACACTGCAGCAACGCCAGGGTTTCGTGAGCACTATACCCAAACACCAGTATCAGACATGATGTCTACAACACCCGTTGAGAACGCCCAACACTGGTACTCAGTTGACCCTAGCCCGAGTGGACCAGCCGATTGACCCTGGGGGGCCATCCGTTTACAGGAATTCAAGGTCAAAGTGGTGTGCTGCAGTGCCCCCAGACACCACTCAACCACCAGGATCCTCTCCTCCCCTTCACGGGTCGCTAAGCACGGCAAACAAGTGGGTAGATGTAATATTCAGGGAAAACTAAACAATACATTAAATATGCAGATTTGACATCTACAATGAAACAAGTACCTCATGGGGATGGTCTTCCAGTGCCACATCCACCACCGAATTGGGAAACAGTAGAGTTACCCTCTGAATAAGTCAATGAATCATCCTCATTCTCTTCATCTAGTAATGATATTCCTATGGCACCTAAACATAAACTATCTCAACTGATCACATACGAGCTAAATGATCTGATTCGTGACTTGTCTCTATTAGAGCAGCATGGAGAACTTCTTGGCTCTCATTTACAGCAATGGAACTTACTAGCTCCAGGAACAAGAGTTTCAATTTACCAAAGTCGCCATCAAAGTCTTGCTTCTCCCTACAGCATGCAAGATAATTTATACTTCTGTATAAATGTTAATTAAAGAAAAAGTTTTATTATTAAAATTATTTTGAATAAATGTATCATAACACCAAAACTAAAGGTAACCAGTAATTATCAATATAATTTTGTTAATCAGCATCGTCAAATTACTCAGAAACGGTTGCATTTTTTTAGTAGCAGAGAAGTTTTTTTTGTCCAGTGTTATGACAAAGGAAAGCACGTAGTTAACATTACCACCTTCTATTCGAAAAATGTGATTTGATTATCACTGTTATACGTACTCATGGCCCCAAAGTGTAGCGCGCATTTTTAGAAGGGGTGGGAGGGTCGGTAACTAGTCACATATCAATGGAACCGCAGTCAGGAGTGCTAATCCCTAGGACGATTTACATGAAGTAATATGGAATTCTGCAGATTACCTATTTCACTATCTTTTTAAGCATTAGACTCTCAGTTTACAAAGTTTAATTCTTTAAAGGTATTATTTTTAGTTTATACCCACACTTTTTTTATACAATTAAATATGTCTTTGCACTAACACCTCCATTACATGTGATAGTAGCCCCATCTCTTAAACTATTAAATATATTTCTCTTTGTTTCTTCTTGTTTTAATCAAACAGTTATGAAATTATTACACATTTTCATATAAATTTCGACATTCACCGAAATCTAACGAACTTTCATCATCGCATATTTCCAACTACATTTTACTGATAAGAAAGGAACTAATAGTTATTACTCTTCGGTCATAAATTTAAAAGGTTTTGTTCTAAATTACGTTTTCCGCCATCTAGTGCATCTGGTAATCACTAACTAATTTTACTTGTTTAGATTCATCGCCTTCACCTCATCTGTAAAGTTGTAGTTACCACACGATAAGGAAATTTGCTATAATGAAGGTTCAGAGAATTATTTATTCTGCTTTGCCAAATGTACCAACTTTTTTTCTTGAAAAAAACACCAACTTTACTAGTATTATCACTTGTGATACACAACCAAGAGACTTGTGTGTATGGTGTTTTAGTTGTCTTTTACTCACCACAGTGAACATAAATCTAAATAGAATTTAAAGAAAATGTGGCATTGATGCTACTAATCCATTTCTCTGAATTATTCAGCAGACAAACTGTTTAAAATACTAAAAATAAATATGAAGTCCAATCTATCATATGACTTACCTCTTGTTACTGAATTATACCAGTTTTAGGGAATTCCACATCTCAAAAGAATAAGACTAGGTTTCTTCTTCTTCTTTTTTTTAATTTGTCCAGAGATACTGATGAGGAGTGAAATTTCCTCTAACCAGTATAACTCATTGACAATTGGTGAATCCAATGACAGATTGGGCTTACATCCATTTTCACAAACGAGACTTATTCTAAAGTATTTTATGGGCTTATAAATAGAAAAGATTAAGATGCTCTAATAAGTTCAAATATATAGTCGTCAGTGAGAATTGTGCCCTTTGAAAGCAAAATCCACATGAAAAAATAAGAATAAATAGAATAAATTAGACTTACTTTTGGTCTTTAGAATGGTATGTAGGGGTTATAGTGAGTCATGCACATATTTTTTGTTTAACTTCTTGTAGTTTGTTTTGTTTTGAATTTCGTGCAAAGCTACGCAAGGGCTATCTGTGCTAGCTGTCCTTAATTTAGCAGTGAAAGACAAGAGGGAAGGCAACAAATCATCACCACCCACCGCCAACTCTTGGGCTACTCTTTTACCAATGAATAGTGGGATTGACCTTCACGTTATAATTCCCCAATGGCTGAAAGGGTGAGCATGTTTGGTGGGATGGGGATTTGAACCCATGACCCTCAGATTGCGAGTCAAGCGCCCTAACCACCTGGCCAAACTTCTTGTAATACTAATAAATATTTGAAGACTTCAATAACACTTATTCAACAGATTATGGGTAAGATAATTAAATTATCACAAAATTTCAGTTAAAAATAATCTTAATGTATCTCTGAAATAGCCTACCAAACAGAGCAGTAATAATAAAAACTGTCGCAATAAAAACCTATATATACATACACCTTTAAAACCTACATATACAAATTTTCATCATCTATAAGATAGTGCAAAAGAAGTATAATTTACCAATTATTAATATAATTCTCATTCTGTACCATACCATGAGAAAATTTTCATCATGATTTGTTTTGTCAATCATTTTAAACTTAACACAGATATTTTCTAACAATTATATCATGAAGTTGATAGTAATAATAAAAACACAGCCAAGGCTCATACGTTTTCATTTTCTTCTATAATTTCCTTGTATGTAAAGAAGTACATTCCAACAGTTACATTTGTACAACTGAAATACTAATTAAATTGGCCTTAAGGTTGTAGAATGGCTACTCACTTGTCTTTAATCCCAAAGCATCCAAAGAATCTGTGTGGAGAAAGTGAAGAACAGGACCCAAGTAAAAAGCTAGGTAGTTTTGGTATCTATCATCATAGCACAAAAGTATCACATCACCAATGTTGCACCTTGATAACAGAATAAATATATATCTCTTAAAATTTACTTATCAACTTGAACTCACCAATGGGACTACAGGATATAACAACAACAGAACTTTATACTTTTCTAAAGTTATTAACAAACACTGCTCAGCTGTTATGTTAATTCTTCTATGGTTGCTGTTGGAATTTATAGGATATCATAAATGCAAAACTGAAATAAAGGACTACATGGTATTTAAACTTAATAATTTGTCTATTTGCAAGTAAATTATTACTTTACACCAACTTTCCTTAAGCATAAAGCTTCTCATGATGAATTTCATTTTTAATCTTAAGTCCAACTCTTTTTAAAGGTTCAATGTGGTTTTTGATTTTTGCATACATAAGTGTCAATCTGAAATTTACCCAAAACGTTTGACCAAATTTTATGTAATAGTAAGAAAGACTAAGTATGTGCATTTTGAAATTTTTAATAAAAACGTTAAAGCAAATAATAATACAGCAACTTAAATCTTGTTAAATCTAATCACATATGCTGTTTATGTAAGGCAACAATGATCACTTTTATTGCTTGTTAAGCCTGGTGGTTCTCTCTCAAAGTTATTTTATATATTTTCAGAAATAATGTGCACTTATCAAAATAATAATGTTCTATATAAAAATGTTTTAACTTAAAGTCAATGCATAAACAGATAAAAGACAATTTTACACCTCAAATGGTTACCTACAACCATTAATTTCCATATTTTTATACTATCTACACACACATATGCATAAGGGGGGTTTTCGACAAACCCCCTATTTTTGTGATGTAAAATAATTATGCTAAGACACAGTGATGGGTAATGTGTCGTGTAGCCAAAACAACCTGCAGTTAACACTGTGTGTTAATAACAGAAGTGATAGTTTAGAGGTATTCCACTTTCTATAGCTCAGACTGTAGTAATTCAAACTACCACACATTTTCAGTGGTTGTACTCTGCTGAACCCTTACTTCACATACCAAATTTCAAGGCAATCCATTAAAGAAATACACGAGATATAAAAATCTCCAATTTTAATTGAATTATATCCTTTTTTTTTCTTTGCACCAAAAGTACAGAAACTTTATTTGATAGAAAAACATACTTAACTTTCATGAATTTTTTCAAGTTTGGTACACTGATAGACCTTTACAACCTACAGTTAGGTATGAAGTTTGCTCTAAATATAAGCCACTTCTGCAAAGTTATTCAACAAAAATCTCTCAAATTTGACCAAAATCTTTACACACACCTGCACAACAAGTCACATGAGCTATCGGTCTAAAACTTTTTTACTACAGCTTCAGTTATTGTCATTTGGATTAAAGATGGCTGATTTAGAGAAGCAAAACCATATGGTGAAGGAACATGCAGATACTTAAGTATTGGTTAGGCCAAGCAAGCTAGATTAGCAGTTTCTAGCTCAGGTTTTCAAAAGAATGATACAGGTGAATGCATATTATTCATTATCAACATGCTCAAATCTGAACAAAAAAGGTGGCCTGGCTAAGTAATAAATGAATATTTGCTGTAAAATTCTTATCAATGCTATTAGTGTAACTACCAGTTTGGCAGCCAATTTTAACTTCATTCTTTTAAGTCACAGACTCAATCCTTTTAGTTATAGCACAGCTGCTTATGGTATTTAACGTTTTCTACATAGTTTACATTCTTCTGATGAAGCATAAGCATTTTATGTTTTTTGGCTTGTAATAGTTGCCTGCAATGGTTTCTATTGACACTTTGTAATTGGAAGCCCAAAGCCATACTGCTGCTGTCAGGTTTTGTAGGCCAGATTATTTAAAGTAGGTGTCTGTGACTTGTTGGCAATAAATTTCAACAATAAACAAACAGCAATACAATCCACTTGTTTTAAAATAATATATTAAAATAAGTCAAATGTATACACAAATGTTCATTACACTGTCCGTTATCACATTTGTATCCAGAGCTTTAAATAACTGTTTCTTTTTTCCTCAAAGACCACACAGGCTGTTTCAATTACTTTAGAACACAACTGACATGTGAAATTATTCTTCTCTGTTCTGTTATTTCAATACTGTTTGTGATAATTTCACTTTAAAGATCACTACTATACACCAGTCACAATCATGCAGACTAGATCTGAATAATAATCTTTTGACATATACTTATACCCCAATAGAAGTCTAGAACAATCCACTCAATACTAAATATTCTGATACAATAATACTCAGTTAGAACAACGAGAAAAATTCTGAGCGTTCTAGTGATATATGACACAACAATATAACAATCGCTAACTCATAGCAATTGAGCATATATGAAACACACTGTATGGTTTATAAACAATTATGTAAACAAACTTGCCATAAATCTCACTTCTAAAATAACCATAGACTTATATAGTTAATTTTTCTATACCTATGAAATAACTAAATATGACATCCGTGATATATAAACTAATCAAATCCTCACATTAAACTTAAACACTCATGTATATCTAACAGCTACACCTGGTTTTAAGTACAAACAAGCTTTGTCATGTCATGGAAATAGGATTATAAAGTGACTGTGGGTTTCAAATTTAAGCACTTTTTTTTAGGTTCTTATTTTCATACAAGGAAGTAGCTGAGAAAGTAATAATCTTAAACCAATTTGAAAATTACCTGCTATATGAGTAAAAGTCTGCCTTGTGAGACCACATAGTATATGATATATAAGCTACAAACTTCAACACTTCTTGCCAAACAGAATAAAGTGCCTATATGAAACTGATTGCAGTGATATACAATGTTTTTTTGCCAGTATAAAAAAAGGATTGGTACATGATACCCATGGTACAGTGCTACATAGCTTTGCTGCTTTAGTAGCTAATATAGCCTTTGACATGCAATTAGAATAGCTAACTTGCATTGTCTGGTGTTTTAAATTACAAAGTTTGTGTTTAATCCATGAATATTTATACACTGATATTATAATTCATCTATACATAGATGAGTACACAATAATATTTACTATAAATTTTATGTATTATATAAACTAAAATGTTAGGTTAAAGCTAGATATGGGTCACCTCTTTAAAACTGTTATATAATTTTGTTTCCAGACACTGTTAATGACACAACTCAGACATCATCTCAATCTTTCTTTAATGCTAGCGACGAATGTGAAGCTTGTGAGGTTGACACTACTGAGCTATATTCTTATGGTGATGAACATTGATGATATGCAAACTGGTTTACATGAACCTCAAACTACTTCAAGCACTGACAACACCAGTTGAATAATTACCTGAGGTGTACACAAACCAAAGAACGACTGAGTACTCTAGCTTTAACACAATCATTATGACATTGCTGTTAACTTTGAAACTGTACGCAAGTTATTTATAGAAAAGTACCCCAAAAGAATGGAGCATGTTAACATGTTATTCCAGTAATGCATAGATGCACATATATGATAGCAAATGATTGAAAAAGCAAATATAATATCATTGTACAGAGTTGTTTAAATTATTAATATAATCTAACAATTAAAAACTACTCTGCATGTAGATATTACAGTACTTTATTTTAATAAAACATACATATTTATGGTAATTTAATTCTAGCAACCCCAAGTAATTTAACAACAGAATGATGGTTTGACTTTTTATTGAATGTTTGTGAATTTTCTGTAAACAACCATGCAGTTGTTTAAGCTATAACACCTATTTTTCACAAATTTTCTGGGGGGTATGCCTCCAAACCCCCATAGCATTAGAATGCTTTGCATACTGATTGTACTTCATACAATATGTGTTGGCTTTTGATCTCACAAATTAGAACACCACCCTTTCAAACATTCTGCATATAGGCTTGATACATTTTCTAAAGTAATGAATAAATGTTTTGCTACAAATTTAAATTACAAACCCTCAAGGTTGCTGGAAATGCTGTCAAAGAGTTTTGAAAAGTGACTGATGAAGTTATATTTTTATAATTTACTAATCACAGAATGCTACTCTAAAATTAGTAATAATATAGGTATACTTACGTTAAAACAGACACTTTGTCTCCTGCTGAACTTGTCTATTTAAAGAACAAAGAATTGTTTTAACAAAATTTTTAAATGGCAAACACACAAGTAAGAAATCTCATTTTTACTAAAAATAAATAAATAGTGGTTAAAATAATTTCACTGTTTTATAGGTAAATCAAAACTTAAAACACTCTCTTAACCTGTAAAAAGTCCATCAAATATTGAATATTGCAGATACTGTTCTTTAAACTATTATTACTCAATACTTTTCATGAGCTGAGTAATTTTAAAGAAAGTTATAATTAAAATTTTCAAAGCATCTCATTTATGATAGTGTTTCTTACAGTTACTAACACATAACATAGCACTGGTTATGTTACAGAAATCAAAGGGTATGAAAACATTAAGGCTAAATGTTTAGAAGTTTTAGAAAAAATGATATTTACAATAGAATATAGTTTATGGAGGCTTTTAAATTCTTGAGTAGGCTTTTAATAACATAGATAAAAGTATGCAGTCATTAAATATAAGCTGAATTTTATGTCAAACATGTTCTTACATATATAAATTTGATATATTTGCAAGTTACACCTTGTTTTTGAAATACTGTTAGATAAGTCCATTTTTTTATACAATACAATCAAATAAAATGAATGAACAAAAATGAGAAAAACTGGACTTTTCATCTAACAGTCTACTTAATAAAACATGGTGTAAATTTATAGGAGACCTTGAAGCCATGTGTATCAAAGCACCAATATACGACTTGTGATTGGAAACATACCAGATAGTATAAATTTGGAGGAACTAGACAAATAATTTTCCTTAAATATGACAAATAGAATGAAAAAGTTATAATTAAAAGTTAATTCTCTTGTTTGATAAAGCTGTTTATTCCTAATTCTTAGCCTGTGTTAGTAGAAGATTATTTGGTTATTATTTTTTATATCTCCTCACACAGACTGTTCTTCAAAATGTCCTAGTTCCAAACTGTTGTAAACACATGATATTTTTCTAACAATTAAAGAACAATTTGGCTGCATAATGAATGCATTTATAATAGCCATGCACTACATACTGAGTAACTAGGTGACAAACATTGGCTGATAATAAATAAATCTGTAGGGAAATGTATTCAAATGATTTTTAAAACAAGACTGAAACATTCTTTGTACACAAATAACATTTGACCCACACTGACTTTTCACAAGAACATTTTCTACACCAAATACATAGCACAATTCCCTATATCACTTCTGTACTTAAACTATTAACCACAATTTCCCATTGGAGTTCTGCCCAGTTGTAGCTTGTTTAGCTTAGGTAGTTTGATGAATATTCTTTTTCACAAAATATCCAATATTGATTTTTATACAGTGACAAAATTCCCAATTTGGTTTTAAAATGTCATACATCATGTGGTAATTGATCAATAAACTGCTCCCCATGAGCTATATATATCCAGAAGGTTACAAACATCAGTTGAGAACAACTCAAGCTCATGTTTTTTAAAATCAGGACTATACAGAAGTAAGCAAATTTCATGTTATTAAATGAAAAGTGAGACAGAGAGAGGTACTTCCATCCTATGTTTCAAAACGTTTTATCATAAAACAGAATCAATCAGTCAGGGCAATCTTTAGCTATATTAAATGACTATGTGGTACCTTCATATCAGAAATATAGCTTTATAAGCATAATGTATGTTTTAAAAGTAATTACACTACTAAACTGTATATGTATGACATAAAAATGTTCTGGTAAGCTACATTTAAACTTAAACATTCATTATTATCTAACTTACTACTTACACAGAGCGATTTACATGCAGACGAATGCGAATCTTCTCTTGTTGAGACTTCCATTACAGATTCTCTGCAAGCAAAATACAAGCATAAATATAATTTAACATTTAATTCATTAACATTTTAATTTTTAAAACATACTAGGTACAAAACAGTAGCTCAACTAGAACTACAGCAGTCAAAAATAATAACTAAAATCTCATTTCTACATAATACAAGACAAGAAACTTGCTGATGATACAAAATCCCTAAGTTATCAAAGCAAAGAGCCTTTTTAAGCCTAAGAAAAGTTACAAAAATCAGGCTTAAGTGCAGATGTTTCTAAATCACAACCCTCTTAATAATTCTGTTATGAAGTTCAAATCCTGAACAGTAACATTTAGAAAACTAATGGTAGGTATGGAATGCTATTTTCAGACACCTGATTATAAATCTCTAAAGACTAGTTACGAGTAATCTGAGTATGACTTGCATACTTTTTTTTAGGAATAACAAGCCTAATTGCTTTGTTATCTTAGGCATTTTACATCACTACTATATTGCTTAAAGCTCATAAAGTGGGCGAATGAATAATCAAAAACAAAAGCAGCCAAATGTACAAAACTAGTTTGATATTTTAACGGAAGTTGTATTAGTTGAAATGAAAATGTAATGGAATTTGTTTCTTATAAAATTAAAAACCAGGTAACCTGGTAAGTGAAAAAGGCCTTGTTGGTAGTGGCTTACAATTCAAAAAAAAATATTTCCAATCAAGATATTTCATAATATTTGAGGCCATAAGAGGATTTAATAAACAAAAAGCCAAGAAATAAGTATCTGCCAAAAAATTAGTGATTCAGCTATAAGAAACAAAATGAATTAAATTTGAGTATGTGAAATTATTACTGGCAAACAATGAACTTCAAGTTTTCTCAAAAATATCCAGATGGTCCAAAAAATATGCTCTTAAAAAATCGCAATTTCATATTGACAACTATTATTTTGTTCAAACAATGATGGTCATCCATAGCCTTCTAAACATATCTAGATTCAATCCTGTAGTAATTTTCAGAATTTGAAGTACTTACATTACACTAGTTGTAGAGCCTACAGCACCAAGCTCTGAAACATCTTTGTTTTCAGAAAGTTTTTGTCTTGTTTCTGACAGTTCATTCTGTCTGATGAGCAAATATGTTTGTTATTGATCTTTAAATACAACTAAATATATTTGTAAACAAATAAGTGTCAGTTACAAAAATTAACAGGGTATTTCAATATAATACCTATTTCCTGTTATTGTGTCCACATGCATTTCATTTGTACACACAAATCTAAATACTGCAAGAAATCTGAGGTACTGCCATAACAACTCTTAACAGTTTTGTTGTTGCTTGTTGAATTTTTCACAAAGTTACTTGAGAGCTATCTGTGCTTGCCATCCCTAGTTTTGAAGTGATAAACTAGAAGGAAGGCAACTAGTCAACATCACACACTACCAGGCTCATGGGATACACTAATAGAATAGCAGAATTTGATCATCATTCTTGTACTGTACTCATGGCCTGAAAGTGTGGAGTTTAAATTTTTTTGTGTGGTAACAGGGCATCAGATGTGGAAACTCAGATCAACAATCTAGCATGCTAACCATTGGATCATGGTCAGGGTTCTCACTAAGGTTCCACAGTGAAGGATCATGGATTCTCAACTTTTTTTTCAAGAGTCCGAGTGAGATTTTCAAGGGTTCCATAGGTAGAATTTAATAAACTAAAAAAAAAATAACTATATTTGAAGTGTACACTACATATTTCCCTTCTTCAAGTGGAAAAAGAGCATGTTAATGTTCAATGAACAACTTCATTTACAATTTACACTGCATGTTGTTTCCCTTTATGATTTCTTATCAGCATTAAAGTAGTGCATTTTCGTGCTCAACAAAAAACAACTATTTATAATACACTACATGTTGTTTACACTCTGCAATTGTTAAAAACTATTATTTATAATGCACTACATGTTTCTTACACTCAGTAAGTGCTGAAATAGGACAATATGAAAGAGGATAAAATGAACAGTTCCTCCAATAAACATGAAATATCTTCTTCTGTTTTTAAGGTATCATTACTTAAAAGTGACTATTTGATTTCTTGTTTTCCTTTATGATTTATTTTGGCCCAATTATCATGTTGTTTATAACAAAATTATTGTAAGAACCTACTTGTGTACCAACTACTAAACTTTGATATCTTGCAAATTATCTTCAAGCAGAAAATAAAGAAATACCTTAAAACTACTTATCATAATTTGATGTCACTTGTCTCTAAAATATGTGCATGGTCAAATCACCATAAACAATTAGGAAATAATTCTAAATTTCCCCTATTTTTCTTTCTGGAATGTCTGCATATTATAACAGAAAACCACTATTGTTTATCCTAAGTAGCTTAAATCTTGTAACAGTCTATATCTATTTATGCTGAAATTTTTGTTTTATTGCCCTTTGAACCATGTCTAACTAATATTCACACCATATAAATTGCAAATCATGTGGTAAATGTGTAGCTTACATTACGATATTGAATCACATAACACACAGACTACTTGTAAGCATACCTCATAAAAAATTATTACTATTAATATTTTTACTTATTTTACTTTATCTAACCTAAAAAGTTTTCAATTTTTCATTTTAGTTACTTTTATAATAATAAATAAAAAATACACATGAAAAACAAGAAATAAAGTACCACCTGGGTTTTCCGTTTTTGTTTTGCTGTTGACTGTTGATAAAACTTAATCCTACTTTATTTTTTATAATAATGGTACTATTGCATTAAATAATTGTTATTAATTAATTAATTAATGCATCAAAGAATACAGAATAATAACATGCAAAAGAAAATAATGTTCCATAACTATCACAATTTTTCTGGCTTTCTAACTCTGCAACAAAGCCATTAAAAATTCAACTAAGTTCTTCGATGAGAATAAAGTTTGAACTGGAAGAAAAATAGACGATTCTCAGTACAGAAAACAACCTAATATAATAAGTCATTTTACAGGGAAAAACTTTAGCTTTCTACTGGTTATAAATAATATAGTTTTAAACAACGTAGAACTATTGGCAAGTTCTGAAAGAGGATGTGACAGGTGAGGATGATTTTCTATTTTATTGCTCTGTCACTAGATAAGACTGAAGGTTATGTAAATTATGCTTTGCCTGAGTGATGATAACATTATAAGAAGAATTTTACATTAAATTTTGTACTTCTCAGAGAGGAGGTAAAACAATTAGAAAAGAGGGAAGACATAGATAACAAACATCACAGTTCTCATACTAGGTGAGATTAAGAATTGTTTTAAATATTTCCTTATAAAATTAGGAATTTAAAACTGAAATAATACCAAACATTGATTTATTATCTATGTTTTGATGCTAACTGTATTCATATTCATTGATAACAAGATAGTTTAATTAAATTTTGAATGTAACTCTGTGAAAGGTTGTAACGTGCATACTTTGACCAACTTGAGGTGAATGCGTTAGTCATGTGGTACTTTCATGTGCCTTTATTTTCATACAATTTAATGTCATTGATGAAACCTGTTAGAAGTTGATGGTGGACAGATGTATGCAAAATGTATGCTGTTTAGTTCATTATGGTACAAAGTTTGAAGCAAAGTACTTGTGTTTTCCTTGCATATGGGCATTTTGTGGTGCGTAATCAGTACCCTGGGGTCAAATCTCACTTAACTAGAACCCTGATGATTGGTCCTTTTAATATTGAAAATATGTCCCAACTTCAGCATGGAGATTTCTCAATTCAAAGTTACATAAATGCAAAAAAATGGGTTTTGATACCTGGAGTGGGTAGAGCACAGATAGCCTATTGTGTAGCATTGCACTTAACAACAAATGAACAAAAAAATTATTGGTAAATTGCATGGATCTTAGAAACAATCAACTGGTTTATTTTACAGGCAATGACATACTCCATTTTTCTTTAGTTTAATTAACATAATGTTCAAAATACTTGTAAAAAGTATTATTATTTTTTTTTACACTAGTGAATGAAATTTTGGACTATTAACTTGGTATATGGATTAAGACAAAACTAAACCTCAGAATAATTGTGGAAAGCTATAAAAGGGTCATCTACACATATTTGACCATAATTTTGAGTTGATAGACTAGAGGAAATTCAGCTAGTCAGCAGCACCTACAATATTATGGTTTGATCATCACAAAATGTGGAGCATGTTTTTGCTACAATGGGACATGAATCATGAACTCTAGAGCTTGCAATCAAAGCACATTAACCTCTATGGCATTTCCAGCATAAATAATTGATTGCAAACTAATCATTATAGGTTTGTTTTCTTATGTAATGATTTAGAAAATTATGTATTTCTTGTCAGTTTTTTTATATATACAATTGGCTTCTCTATTTCATAAGTTAATTTTTTTTAGATCTGATCTTTAATAGCTTACTTTTAATTAGATGTTATTAATAATTAACATAAAAATGTAGTATAATACAGATAATAGGTCTACGTGAGCTGATGTCTCAACGTATGTTTATGATTTCTGTTAACTAGGAAGTGAAGAAAATTGTCTCCAAAAGAAGCAAATTAAAAATGTTCAAACAATTAACTGTTTAGTTTTCACTAAAAACTTATGAAAAAAATATTTTAATTAGATAATACCAATAAAAAATGTTTAGTTTCTTGTGGGAACAAGGGCCAACACATTAGTTATCTAAACCATAAGAAAAAAAAAATACAATAATTTCAAACACTAAAAGCAAAAAGGTGTGATGACATTAAGAACCAGTCAAATAATACATACATTATACGCAATTAAAGCTAAACAGAAATCCACAAATTCTTAAAAAAAAAAGTAGCATCTTGCAATTGGATCAAAATATAGAGGAAACATATCAGGTTAGCCCCATAATGGGTTTTGATTAACAAAGTTCATTTTTAATATATTACAATGACTGAATTTGACTTAATACATCAAAATAAAAAAGTAATTATTCTTTTCAATCATAAAAGACTTTGTTCTTTAATAAAATATTAACAATTTTCATTTAAGGTTCAAACAAAGAAAAACTGACCAATATGCATTAACTTTTACACTTTAAATGTAGGGCTTTAAAGCCAAGTAGAATATAGTCTAAAATGTACCACACATCAAACACAGTTGAAAAACAGAAGTACATATTAAACAACTTTAAAACGAATTTGTGATAAAGAATGAAGCCTTATATATATTACAGATTACACAAAGTTGTTAATTATCTTAAATAAAAACATTTTTTACCCAAAAATTGGTAATTGATTGTATAGAAATTAGTGACTGTTTTGGTCATCACAATATTTGTCAAAATGATAAAAAACACTAAACACCTAAAGAATATGATGCTAAATGGCTATTGCACCATATAATTCACAACTATCAAAACCTATCATAATTTTAAATTTTTTATGTTATAAATTAATATACTTCAATATAACATTGAAAGTCAAACTTGTCTAAATAATAACAAAGTAAATAGACTAAGGCTCAATGAATGTTAAATATAAAATTTAATTTCTTTCACTATTAATAAAGTACATATACAAGACATTAGGCAATACACACCTAGTCTTCTTCTCCCTTTCTATAGCCTCTGCAAACAATTGTCTTTGGTCTGATGAAATGTCAGTTCTTTCCGAAACTACTCTTCCTTCAAATAAAAACAACATCAAACAATTAAATAAAATTTCTTTTGGGTGAAGCTAAAAAAATGTTTTTAAGTACCTGAGAAATAAGGGGGAGGGGGGTTTGAGCAGTGATAATTACTCGTTTACAATGAATAAATGAATCATTAGACCAAACAATAAAAACAAGTGTAAAAAGTGTGTTATACTTTATCTGTGAGAACTCTTCATGGCTTCAACTGTGAAGCAACTTAATTGATTGATTGTATTAAATCTACTTAACTCTACTAATGAAGTTTTAGCTGAGCTTTGCAGTTGCATGTAATATGATTTTAAGTTGCAGCTTTCAGTGCCCTTTCACAGAAAACTTCCAATCCAGTACAAAGTTATAATTTTCCTATACTGAAAACATATTTCCGATAGATACTTCCCTCCGCTCACAAGATTAGCTATTCAATATGATTTCAAGTTGCAGTTTTCAGTGCCCTTTCAGAGAGAAATTCCAATCCAGTACAAAGTTATAATATTCTTATACTCAAAATGTATTTCCGATAGGTACTTCCCTCCTCTTCCCTATTGGAATCAAGTGATTCCAATGTGTGTGTCTCATGTAAATCGTCCTGCATCACCTCTCCACCAATAAGAGCATAGTTCACTCACATGATGCACGTGATGCCCTCTATGCATGTCTACTGAACTATCACTTCAAAGTTTGGCAGAAAACAAAAGCACTGGAAGTGTGTGGGAAGGAAGGGTGGGAAGTACCTTTCAGAAATACACTTTCAGTATACGAAAATTATAACTTCCAATATGGTACCTTCCCTCTGCTCATAAGATTAGCTAGAATCCCACATTGATTAGAAAGAGGGACCAGTGCGAGGGAAAAACTGATGTACCCCCAAATGCATCCGAAGGATACCTCCATAGATAAGAGTCAGATCTAAAGAGGGGGAACCGCACCACTTCTGAGCCAGGTATACTCTTTGCCACTGTGTGGAATATGTAAGATATCAAGGCAGAAAATGAGCATGAGTGAGTGGGAGAGAATGTGGTAGGAAAGTGATCTTAATCAGAGAAAGATATTGTAACTAAATCCCACAATGAAAAAAGTGTGTAAACAAGGATGCACCCCTGGATGTAGAGTGACTAGAGCGCAGCGGACTGTACTCGGTAAGTCAACTACATCCAAAACTTCCTTGTGGTGTACTGACATCTGCACAAGGGTAGGATGAAGATCATACCATCTGCAATATTCATTCAATGGTAGGATGAGGGCTCCCAATTGAAGGGGTGAACTTCATTTTCAATGGCTCAACTCTAGTGGTTGTGTAAATGGTAACAGGAGGCTACATCATCCAACAAGGTGACAGCTCAACTCTTCTGGAGGCCATTTCTCATCTACATCAGCAGAATACCACTACCCTAATCTCGACTGAATGGTTATAGCCATCTTTTTGCGCAAACCATTCGGAAGAGTGGCTCCACAGTCTACCACCCCAGCAGCTTGGAACTGGAATGTGGTAAGGACTCCAATACTGTACTAAAAGAAAGGAGGGTGAATACACGGTAGAGAGTCCGGAGGAATGTCATCACTGGAGACAGAGCAATGGGTGACCATGAAACCTTATTTTGAAAAGCAGACCATACAGATTTATTCAATCAAGGCATGGCAGGGTAGGGCAGTTATCTCCTTCTGCTTTACCCATGCAGTCCATGGGTGGTACAGTCAAGGGGCATGTTTATGAAGTAAAAACATAGCAAGGCTATTTACCTTCACTCAGTCTTGTGGAACACCTCATCTTACCAGTGTGTATTGCAAAGCCATAGAAGAGAATACAATTCAACATGGATGTACAGTGCAGATTTCAATTGAAGAATACCTGGTTAGGCACTACTCACCACGAAGCGGGATCCAAATAGTGAAGAATGAAGCAAGGGCCCTTGAAAGAAAAGAAATAATGAATAGAAATTTGCCTAGCTAAAGTCGCACTGAAGTCTTAAAAACGGTCACGGGTAGTAGACAAAAACCCTATAAGGAAGAAATTGCGATACAGTGTATATGCCAGGAAATAAGGTAAGGATGTTGATTCTGAGAAGAAGACACTTGGAACAAAGTCTGGGAGGAAGATGAAAAATGTGAGTAAACCAATGGGATCAAAAGCTGAACACAACTGGTGAGGGCAAAAGGACAAAGATCTCGACTCGAGGAAAACTGCCTAGGAATAAAGAGGCAAAAGCTGGCACCACACAAAGAAGCCATACAGGCAATAGAACAACAAAGAGCACAGTCCATACATAGGAGTCGATCCAGATTGAGACAAGGATGATGGGAAATGTAAGGATGGGAATTAGGCAGAAGGAGGAGTTACCTCCCCTAGCCATCGATGTCTTGGGTAGGAAGGAAAGATCCAGATAAAGGAGAGGAGAAGGAGTGAGAACATGCAAGAGAAACATTGTGAAAAACAAATCCAACCTCCGATGTACACAGGCATAGAGGAGAAGGAAATATGTTTGAAGGGTGAAACATGAAATACAAGGAAAGTGGTGCAAACAAAGATAGAGTGAGAGAAAAAAAGATCCCATTATCATCCCAGGTCAGAATGGTAGGCAGGCAGGGAGGACAACTAATCCAGAAGGTACGAATGAACATAGTAAGGATAGGTGAAATATCAGGAAAAAAATGAAGGTATGGGACAAGACTGCCTGATAACCCAAGATCGAGGGCACCAAAGACCCATAGTCAAAAAACAAGGGGAGAAACTCTGCCACCTAAAGGTTTTGATCTGCATTAAATCCCTGACTCATAGAGTAACTGCAGAACACTTTTCATTTATGCCAATAAATGCCCACCGATGAAGAGCAAATGGAACAAGTTAAAAGAATGCTACCTGCAAGTATAAATCTGATCTCCTCGCTAAGCACTGAATAAGAGCCAAGCATGAAGATGAACGTTGTGAATTTCCAGGTGGAGTACCAGCTAAGGAAGTGGACAAAGAAGGGCAGAAGACAAAGGAAGAGACAGTGGAGGTAAAAGTTGGAGCTGAAGAAGCCACAGAGGCCATGGTTGAGCTGGCCATTAATGAGCAGTCAGAAGGACCTAACACAGGATGGTATGGATGAGGGAAATCACCCATGGAAGAAAAAGGATTTGTGGGGGAGGGGGGGAGATGAACATACAAGAACCTGTGGAACCAATCCCGGCCAAAGGCATCAACAGCCCTAGCTAGAGGAGGAGGTAACCAAATAGAGGTAATGAGAAGGTTAAGAGATGTAGTAAAGAGATATATGTGGGGAGAATCCCATAAAAGACAAAGCCACTGGAAAACAAGAGAATTGAGAGACCACTCCAATGGATAAAATGTGCCAAAACTAGAAAATCAAACTGCAGTCCGAGCAAGAGAACCAGAACATGGCATGCAAGGATATGATTATTGTGCAAGGGGGCCCAAAAGAGCAGATCTAATATGTGAAAAGAGAGGAAGTGCAAACAGGTTCCACCCACAGGAGCAACACCCCCCAAGAAAGGGACAAAAGAATAAAAGGAACAGACCATAAAACCCTATTAATAATGGAAAAGAAAACAAACAGCAGTGTCACACCCAATAATAACTCAAAAGCAAAGAAGCCATGCAAGGAGGGAATGATCTGAAGATGGTAAAAACCCCAACATGGAGGGAACAAAGAGGAAGTATCCCTCGACAAATCCAAAATGTAAACAGAACATCAAATAAAGGGAAACATGAAATATTATATGTAGAAGCAATGAAAAGGGGGGGAGACAAATGCCGGAAGAAATCTGCCTCAAGCTAAACTAAAGTAAAATTGAAAACCCATAAAAAGGTAAGGTTTGTAAGTACCCAAACTGAAAAGAAATAAGGTCAGGGAGAACTGAAAATTTTAGGACACTGGAAAATGGGTTCAGCCTTTAGATAGGGAAGGTGAGCAATAGTGGAACAAAATTAGTGATAAGAAAAATAAAGTAGAGATTAAACAAAAGTAAACGTACAAAGTATAAACTATAAAGAAAAACAAAATGAAATTGTCAACGTAGTGAAAAACAGGAAGCAAATGGTGTAGGGAATGGATCCCTTATGATGTTGAGTTGAAGAAATACCTGGAACCATGGTAGATAGGAACCTGTCTATAAAACTATGGGAAACCAATAAACTGATTAATGGTAAGAGGGATAAACTAAAAACTAAATGAAATTAATAGTAATAATTATAAAGTAGAGATGAAAGAAAGTAACTGGAAAGTATAAACTATAAAGAAAAACAAAATGAATTAGTCAACATATCAAAATGGGAAGAATATGGTGTAGTGAATGAATCCCGTATGATATAGTAGTGAAAAAAACTAGAACCTAAGTTGATATTAACCCATTAATAAAACCATGGGTAAACCAATAAATAATACAGTAATGAAGCTGAATCAAAACAAAGTAGTGAACAGATATAACAAGGAAATTTAAACTAAAACTAGAGTGAAATAAAAAAGAACGAAAACTAGTTAAGCCTAATGGAACAGTACAGAACAAAGGATAACCTGAGAATGAAGAGAAAAACGAAACTGAACAATAAATAGGCACAATACTGGGAGAAGTCTGTGTGGGCCCTGATTCAAGGGTTCCACCCAAACCAAGTGAAGAAAAATATTATTAACAAAATGATGATATAAAAGTAAGGAAACAACATAGTTAAACTAATGAAGGACATACCACGTTAAGCCTAATCAACTGTATAGAAGAAAAACAACGAAGACTAATCTAAATAAGCATACGTTATGGAATTAAAATAATTACAGATAATACTATTAACAATAAAATGGTAAAATATCTTATCTTTCCAAAGTCGGCAGACTTTATGGCAAATCGTGGACCATGAAGCACATGGCAAAGTCTGACAAAAGTCCAGACATTAGACAATCAAACTCTTGACGAAATAAGGCAGAAAATGTCCATGGAGTAATGTGAATGAAAGCCATTATAAATGCAAGAAATGAACATAGAATCTCTGTTTCTTTGATTGTTTGTTTTAACTTTCATGCAAAGCTACATGAGGGCTATTTGCACTAACTGTCCCTAATTTAGCAGTAAAAGACTAAAAGAATGGCAGCTAGTCATCACCACCCACTGCCAACTCTTGGGATACTCTTTTATCAATGAATAGTGGGATTGACCAGCACATTATAATGCCCCCACGGCTGAGAGGAGGAGTATGTTCGATGGGATGGGGATTCGAACCAGCAATCCTCAGATTGTGACTCAAGTACCCTAACAAACCTGACCATGTCGGGCTCAGAATCTACGTACTTCGAATGCAGACTACATAATGGAAATGAAGAACCAAAAACTTGAAATTTGGTGATGGAAAAAGGCTATGAAGATCTCTGTCTGCCTGAACAGGGTTGGCTTCTACAGGAGGAATTCTGGGCAAGAACTGAAGAAAGAAGCCAACCTTTTTAACATTCAATCTCCTTGAGGATAAACGCCCATAAAAACCCATGCCAGGTTACCTGCACCTGCAGCCTGTGAGATAGCACTAGTCATAGGTGTAACTGGAATAAGATGGGATAAATGAAGGCAAACTTCAAATCCAGAAAATCTGGAATTTGTAATAAATTAAGACCACTTCATGAGTATACCAAATACAAGCGTGAAACAGTAATAAATGACAAAAAACGTCAAATGGTAGAGGAGCATAGAGGGAGTCACATGTATCAAATGAGTGTACTATGCTCCTATTGGTGGAGAGTTGACGCATGATTATTTTCACAAGAGACAAGTTGGAATCACTTGATTCCAATAGAGGGGAGCATAAAGCTTGTCGCATGCGTAAATAAAAAGTTTGCATATAGGGAACAGCAATGAATGAGAATAGCTAATCTTATGAGAGGAGGTAAGAACAGTATCAGAATTTAAAATGTTTTTGTTTCTAACAGTTTTGTAAGTAATAGCTCTAAATAAAAACACTAATTCTGATTTTCCCTATTGAAATTCTCAAGGAAAAGAGGGATAGACTTCAACTACAAATGAGAAGAAATGATTTCTTCTCATACAAATAAATATCTATGCATTTTTGGTTAAAACAGAAAACCAAAAAAATGTAAATCCTTTATGTTTCAACCAAAATCAACATCTGCCATAAGGAAATAATTCCTTGTGAAAATGATGAACAGAAGAGTATACTACTAGCCCCTGCCTTACAACATTATTGATTGCTGTGGATAGAACCCTGATACTAAGTCTCTCTATCAATGCACATTACTGTCAACATTCACATGCTGACAATTTTGCTATAGTATTTCAGTGGTCCCTTTTTAATAAAGTTTTTAAACAAGACAAGAACTAATTTTCTTTGCTTTAATGGGTATGTGGGAAAGTACATTTGTTCGAAAAACCAATTATAAAACTAAAGCTATTCAATTTTTATAGTTATAGGTGAATTCAAAGTTTTATGCACTTTAATACATATCAAAGGAATATCATCTTAGAGAAGTTAAGAACTAGGCAAAGCATAGTTAGCTAGTCAGTAAGTATTGAGAATCATGAGCTAAAGAGTTATGAAAAACAGAACTAATGCCTAGCACCCCAGTGAAGATGCGGAGAAATGCTAGTCACGAGTTTGACAGTGATAAGTTACTGTCACTGATCTAGTAGTACAGTAAAGGCTACTAAAAAGTTTATGATAGCATCTAAAATCAGAGCTTTGATGTAGAATTCATTACTACGGACTGGAGTAGTAGTATAAGTAAGAAGGCAACTGAAGCACTCACTATCACAGTAACCAACTACTTGAGAGTTTTGGTTCTTGTTTTGGAAATGCCCGATGAGTTACGGAAATTAGCCAATGAAGTATCAGAACTACTTGCAAGTAGTTAAGAATACTACTTGGAAACTCGTAAGACAACAGAGAAAATATTGTATAAAACTCATATCTGGAGCTTAAAAATCGGTTCTCCAGGGGCTAACAAATTCTCCAAGAGTGGACAATAGTTCTATCCATGATGAAGGTATCCAATTTGCAATGATACACCTCCTCAACTTTGATGCAAGTAAGACTGCTATTTCTCTAGGTCAATCCATGTAGTTTAGGATAAAATAGTAAATAAATTGATATGAAGAAAGTTAATGTGTGTAATGGATTTGAATATCTCCTATGTGAACCCTATTGTCGGTACTGATTAACTTGAAAGTTTGATTATTCATGAATTAATTACTTGTTAATAGAAGGGTGTATATTATATATATAATAACATAAATATAATTGATGTATTTTGTAAAATCTCAGGCTCAGAATCGTTTTCTTTAGTCTAACTGTAAATCTTCTAGAGTTAGTGACTTGTGAGCTGTACTCACCACTGCATTTCTCAATTAAATAAATTTGGTGTAATTGGCAGTAAAGTCGAAGCTCCAACGACTAGCCCTAAGGGCACTGCCCATTACAAATTGCCTAACGTGGAAAGTGACTTAACAATAGCCATTTAATGGCTCCCATATGACTTATCCATTTGGTCCAATCCTCTACATTATTTAATATACATAAAATTTATAGTAACATTTTGTTGCCAGAAGCTAGATGTACAATTAAGATCAATTCTGGCTATGTGACATTGAACAGTCACTGTACTGATAAAAATTAGAGGCTGAATATATCATAACTAGAAATTTCATACCTAGCAAATTCTATTTTTAGTCACAATTATGTTATCAAATATATGATTTTTAATTGGGTTATAGTAATGACTTAATATCTTTTAAACCATTGGCATATGACTATTTCAGCAATAAAAACTTTTAAGTGACAAGAGAAGACTGACAACACAGTGAGATTTGGCAAGAACACTATCTTTATGGATCACATATATTAGCCCCAACAACACCAAAAATATATTAATGTATCATACCTCTTTCTTGTTTCCAATGCATCTCCAATTCTTCTTTTTCTCTCTTGAGTTTTTCTATAATCACATCTTTTTCTCTAGTGACTTGTGCCGCTGCTTGGTTGAATATTACCTAAATACCAAGAAATCAAAATATGAAACTTTTCACATTAATGATATTCTCCTGAAACTTTAGGTTTATTCCACTGCAATTTCATTAATAATTATTATACATCTTTAAATAACATCATACAGAAATTAATTTTGTTGCAACATAGTTAATGTTTCAGCATATGTTATGAAAGGAACATAAATAAGTACTTAAATAAAATATTCTAGTGATAACAAAAGTAAATTAATAAAAAATGCAGAACCCCAATATAATACATACACCAACTTTTATGATATAAAAAACAAGGTTAATAGCTTTAACATAAAAGTTTGATAAATGCATTAAGCACAAGAATTTATTCATAGATCTAATTATTAACATAATTATTCATTATGGAATACAATATGCCCACTTCAGTGAGAGGTTACTTTACTTGAAAATGTAAATCAAGATCAGTTTCAAATTAAACCCTACATGATTCCACAAAGTAGGTTACTGGTCAGTAATCTACAGAAAATTAGTTTTCCCTTACATAATTGATGGTTTTGAGTATGGATAATCTTCTCTTACTATCTAATTGTAGATTAAATGCAGTAATACATGTCATTACTATAGTGTTCAAGAACAAAAGTTTATGGACTCTAATTGGACACAATAAAAACATAATCAAAACAACTAGCCAAGATCAGGATTTTCAAAATATTTAAAGAAAAATGTAATATTTCAAAAGTTCTAGCACCAAGAAAAGTATTCCAGAATGAAAAAATCAGAACAATATGTATATACATGCATTTTAGCTGTTATGCAGCTTTAAGTACACATCATAAGTTCTATGTAGACGTTTTTTAAGAGTGAACTTTCTATTCATATTTTGCTTTAGCTTAGAGGTTCCCAAACTGTGGTATTGTGGTGAATTGAAATCAAAGACACATTAAAACATAAAATACACTTTTATTTTTAAATCATTTAGGTAATAATGATCCTAAAATGTTTTTCGAACAAACATAGAAAATATAAGAGCACTAATGGACTTTACTGTAATATATTAGAATTGATTCATGAGAGAGTGAAACTTACCTGAAAAGCCATTAACATATGCAGTATAAAACTATAAAGCTTTGGCTTTGAAGGGGAATAAAGCATTATAAACCAATAGGCCTAACACTTGCAATAAAAATCAAGTTAAACTACTTTTTCATTCACCTCTTACTTTAAATGTATAATGAAAAAAAATATGAGGAATGCGAGAAAAAACATTTAGAGTTTAATGAATTTTTTTAAGTATCACAACTTTACTTTCCAATGTTCAATCAGCTTTCATAACTCAAATTTAATGTCAAAAATTTTATTTTATTAACTGTACCTGCTTTTCAGCATGCATCCTAGCTTTTAAGCTTCCAAGTTGATCTTGATGTTCTCTATTAAGTCTTTCACTAAGTTCTACCATTTCATTTTCATGTTTTTGTAATAATTCTTCTGCAGTTGATTGTAGCTTAACCTCCCATGCTCGTTTCTCTATTTCTACTGCTTGTGCTAACAGTTTGTTCTCCTCTGCCTCAAACTGTTGTTGAAGGTCAGCCACAGTCTGCTCATGGGTATCAAGATCCATAACTTCTTTCTAGAATTAGATTAAAAAAAAAGTAGACAAAGTAAATTAATTAAATATATTGCTGTTGAAGGTCAAAAACTGTGTGCTCGTGTATAAAGAACAATAACATCTCTTTAAGATTGTATATAAAAAAAAAAGAGAGATGAAATAAATTAACCAAAAATGTGGGTTGATGTAACAGAGACTAAAAGTAAGACTAACATAATATCTGCTTTATTTTGCTGGATGAAAATTTCGTTCTTTCATGTACCACAACCATCAACGTGACAAATTCTGTATTATGAAAGTAAGGCTACATACCTTCAATATACTATAGTGCTAAAATGGTTGAATAACATTAATGAAAGTCTTCTAAAGAGTGTATGGGAAAAGTATTGATCCAAAGAAAACACCTCCTTGTACTTTGTGTTTAATTTTCTTCTTTTTTGTATTGTTATTAATTATATAAAATGCAATAACTGGTTGATATTCACTATTTTCTGTTTGGTGATTTTGATTTTGAAAGATGTATTAAAATAAGTTTGACACATAGTGAACTTACCACAGTTTTTGTACTGTTATCCATCCTAAAGCAATATTGGAGAGACTGCATTTCATTTTTGTGTGCCTGTTCCAGTTTATCATGTAGTACTTTAATTTCTTCTTCATGTTGGTTCTCCAAAACAGCAAGTTTATCTTTTAACTCCTTCTGGTGTTCAGAAAACAATTCTTCCTGTGGCAATAAAATATGACTTAATAAGCATTTGTTTTTGGCCTCTTCCTCTACTATCTGTTTTTATTGGCCTCATATTCTACTAGAACACTATACTGTATCTTCCATGCTAGAGACAGAAGAGAAAGATAGCAAATTTCATTATAAAGACTTACAAGTGCAGCAAATGTAGTAACAAATCTGTAATTGTTTTAACAAGTTATTCAACATGTTTGTAGTTGAAAACAAGCCTTAACAAATGATTTTGAAAAACGAATATTGAGGGCATGTACAAATGGAAATGAGTAATATTACCATTGCTGCTTGTACATTAACAGCACTTAGGCCTAATCCTTCATAACCTTTGTCAAGTTTTAATGATATCATATTATTTCTAGCTTCTGCATATTTCTTTGTTTGAACCTCTGCTAGAACAGATTGACATCTACCTGCAAAGCTTGGTAGAGGCAAAAATATTAAAAAAGAGAGACAAAGAAAGAGTTCAAAAAGTTATAGAATGTGATCCCAATAATATTTGACATCAACGGTACATTTCTGAGGGACTTATTGGTTGGTATCAACCACTAAAGTTTATTCCTGCCCACAGTATACTTTCACTACCACCATATCTATCGCATTCGTATGTGAAAATGGAGATTGAATATAACACTAAATCTTTCTTCAAATGAAAATACCTGAATGTAGGGTAAAGCATGAATCAGATACAAAAAACAATAACACAAAAAAAAACGTTTCTCCACACATTTTAGTTCACTGGACATGTTCTTGTTCTCATTGCAAGAAAGCTGTTTTATGACTTATTAAGAGAAAAATGCACATCACTGTGGTATACAGGTTGACCTTGTGAATACTAACATATGTACACTGATGCCGTAATTCTGTTGTAGCTCCAAATATCCGACTTATTGTTCAAGCAGGTACTCTACAATTGCAGAAGCACATAATCAATAAATTGTTGAGTTGTAATTGTTTTGTGTATGTCTTTTCTAGGTGTAAAAAAAAGCTATTCCACTGATTTAGATACTTGTAACCAATTTGAAAATGTCTTCTATGAGGACTAGTTAAGGTTTATAAACAATCTTGAGTACATTAGGCTCTGAAATTATATTCAACATTATGACCAATCATTCATGTTTCCAATCAGCCTGATTCAAATAAGAATGATTAGGGAGGTATGAACATTTTTTTCATCAATGATTTTTGCTATGCCACAGCTATAACAGCATGATTT
Organism: Limulus polyphemus; assembly: GCF_000517525.1. Taxonomy (NCBI): domain Eukaryota; kingdom Metazoa; phylum Arthropoda; class Merostomata; order Xiphosura; family Limulidae; genus Limulus; species Limulus polyphemus. Next base: position 457,656 of record NW_013665671.1, on the reverse strand, counting down.
CCAATCATTCTTTAATTCAGGGTTTATATATTTCAAAGAATGCAGAATTCCATGACTGCAAATAAACTATTATTAAAATTTCCATGAACATTAAAGGGTGGGAGTAATAGACACAGGGTGGATTAGATATCAGCTACTACAAGCAGTTTCTGTAGAAAGCTCATCCCCTATTTTATTTTCCATGGCCACAACTAAAATTAATGAAAATTCCTTGTTTTTCAAGATCTGGAAAACATATTTCATTTTCCACAACTTTTCAGGAATTCCACAACCTTTATGAACCCTATTAATTGCTTCATGTAATATAACAATAAAAATAATAATATTGAAGTTCATAGTTTTAAAAATATTATGGAAATCTTGCACCTAAAGTTTCCATATGAATTTAATTAAGAATTTTGTTAGCTGCTTGTTAGCAGTTATGAACAGTCTCACAGATATATATGGAAAATCAGAGAATTTTTGCACAGAAACGAGTTTCTTTATATTTTTTTTAAATTTCAATAAAGGAGATATATGTACATATAGCAAGAACGTAACAAAGCTACAACTCCTCATTAAACTGATGTTTTAAAAATGTTCATCACTGTAGCATGGCTGTATACTTGAGAACATAAAAATTTAAAAACAATTAAAAAAATTAACTGATCATAAGTATCCACAAGCATAGCTAGAATGTATTTTGAAACCAATTTTCAGGATGAAACATCTCTTGAAATTTGAAAATACGGTAAAGAAAAAGAAATGTATGATAACAACCTTCATGAGTAAACATTCACTGAGAAATCAGACATTACGTCCAACAGTGTTAACTGCACATAATATACACCTGGAAAAAAGTTAAGCACCCCCAAATATTTTTCAGGATTGCTTATTGAAAATAAGGTTTAATTTTCATGATGTTGAGCA
>NW_013665671.1:431128-455747 GCF_000517525.1 Limulus polyphemus | reverse complement strand
AATTCAATAACGTTTTTGAGCTTTCACTGACAATACTTATTAAAGATAATTTTAAGAGTGAAAACTGTCCATATTTTCATGTCATGATATGTAAATTAAAAATTTTTATTTTACGGTGATAATCTTGTTTTCATGTGCCCAATAATGCATAATTTCATTTGATAAACACGTTTAGATTGAATGGTAATTTATAATCAGTCACAAGAACGTCGAATCTGAATCACTTGAAAAAACACGGGGGTGCTTAACTTTTTTCCAGGTTTATAGTATACAATAACAATATGAACTCTACCCATCTCTGGATTAAAGTCACAGTAAAAGGTCAAAAATAACTCAAATTTTCTAAAAGACCACCAAAAGCAAAGTCTGAACCTACAAGGTTCTGTTTCATTATTTGAAAATGTAATGTAGTTTCTTGGATTTTTTTCAGTTTCTAATTTTTTTACCTAAGTAGATTAAACCTTTGACCAATTTTACAGTTTCTGTTTAAGATGATATTACTATTAATAAGAAGTCTTATTTCATGGTAAGATAAAATATTAAACTTATCTTAAACTTATCAATAATTAATTTTAAACTCCTACACTTTCAAAAATGTACAAAACAAAAATAAGAGTACTAAATATCCCAAATGTTGTATAAAACTTAAAATAACCCTAAGTATACTTTTCAAAAAACAAACACAAACTACTCTCATTTTTGTAGATACCACTCTATACCTCTTATAAGATACTTATATTTTATACTGTTTTTATTTCTAAAACATAATAAATTGCCCTTGTCGATATATGTCCATAATGTAAGAAATCTCTTAACTGAACAAACACTTGTTTTTATAGAATACAAGCTGTGTTTATTCACTTTGTTATACAACCTTTAAGCACCAAACCAAACAGACTAACCATGATTAAATTTAACCATTAGAATTATACCCTTTTCAAATGTGACAAAGTTGATATTATTATTATTATTACTGGAAACAACAAAACCAGCTAAGCAAAAGATAACACATTAATATATGTAACAGTTAGGGAACAAAAGGTCACATTAAGCTAAACAACTTTCTGACTTTCTGTTTACTTAAGGGAATTCAAATTTCAGGATCACATAAGCATTGCTGACCAGTTTTCCTACCAGAAGAAAACGTGAAATGGAAGAGGACATATGAATGTGGCAAAACTAGTTTCTCTAATATAAAGACTTCTGAGAGTTTGTTCCATTTGTTCTAGCACAAAACTTTTGGTAGTATGACAATAACTATAATTTAAAAAATGTCACCTCAATTGAATCACAAGACCATGGTGGCCTTATAATTCTATATTTTTGTATTTAAATTTCCTTTTGGGTCAATAAGTTTTATTCAAATTACCTTAAAGTACTTGTCTAATCATGTGAAGTGAGCAAAAAAGAGCAGAAAATATTTCCTTTGTTCTCCTTATTAAGACATGTGAGCCCTGTAGTATTTCTTCAGGTTGGCATTATTAATAACAAGAAATCAAACCAAGCTAAAAATAAAAATAATACACTAGTAGGCTGTAAATAAGATTGAAATATTTTCAGCACCATCCCTTTCCTGAAAAACTAAGCACAGTTGGGAAATTTTATTTTTAATTAAGGAATCCACAAAAAAAAAGTAGGAATTACTAGTAGGGTCACTTGGAGGCCCGCAGCAAAGGAAATAAATCTGGAACATATTTAAATTTATATGAAAAAAAGAGATATGTTAACAGGCTTTTGCCTTCATAACATTAACTATGACCTCCTATGGCAGTTGTCAGTCTTGACACAATATCTCCACTTTCTTCAGAGTGTAGACTATATGGCATTTTTTCATAAATTATTTATGTTAATTTTTAACTGTTTTGAAATAAGTCTTCATTACTTATATATTTCATTTTACAAGATTCTTGACTTTCAATCAGGAAGAATTATTTTCAATGATTCCATTCCAGCTCAACCATGTGTACAAAAGAAGCCTAAACTAGTTAAAACAATACTGGATCACATATGACATTTAGATGATGCTATGTAATCACAGGCACTGATAGGCACTGGCACATGGGGCCCGTACCTTAATTCTAACTGACAGTACCCCATATTGCCAGTTGGTGTCTTGAAAGATCAAAATAGAAGACCATGATCAATATCATACTGAAAAGTTTTGTGCCCATGGGCCTGAGCCCTGATTCTTTTAAGTACCTAGCAATGTCTCTGTATACAATTCTTTATAGTTTTCCATTGACTCATGAAAGAATAAAAACATTAATTTTATCATAAGCATATGTAAAAGCATTGAAGGAATGGACAAAAAGCAACAGATTGAATATAGTAGTGAAGTCCACTGATTTGGATCCTTTTTTGTATGTTTTGGGTCTAAGCCCTAACCTGGCTGGCATTGACAGTGTTCCAACCACTTCTTCAGCAAAATTTAACATTGAGAAGTGAATGCCTAGGAGATGAATCAATAGATTCATAAATCAATCTTTTTAATCTAAATATTTCTTGTTCATCAAATAATTTACAAAATAGCTCAAGTTTTATAGGCAACTGTACACAAAAAGAACACAAATACAAGTTGTGAAAATGGACTTAGATGGTTTTTAACAATTGTAAAATACATTCTTACCTTTAACTGGAGGACTTTATCTTGCCACTTATTTTCTAGTTCTTGTGTTATTTCTTTTTTCAAAATTTCAATATACTCTTCTTTTTCTTTCTGAACTCTAAAAAATATAAAATTTGTTAGAACTACCTATTTGTTTTGTTTAAGGCAAAGCTACTATTATTAAATGCTATCTGATACCATCCCCAAATTGGAACTGCTGACCAAAAGGAAAGTAACAAGCTGGCAGCACTCACCACCAGCTCTTGGGCTACTCTTTACATTACAATGCCCCACAGTTGGAAAAGTGAGTAGGCTTGGTGTCAGATTTCAATGCCAAGATCCACAGAATGCCCTAACTATCAAGCCATGCCAGACAAATAGAACTAACTACATTACAATTTGGTGCTGTTTTTCTGAATACAAACCTGTTACAAGTAACAGTAAATGTTTGCAACAAAAGAACTACTTTGATAATGGACTTTACAACAATAACACTACTAAAGAATTCATAGTTTTCTTGAAGTATAAAATTACTGTAATACATTAATATATTTACCCCTTGATGAAATAAAATATATATCTGAATAAATATGTAAGTGTAATAATTCATTTTAGAAACTGTTGAAACCAATTACTGTCTAAATTTTCAGCAAAGTTGTAACATTGATAAAATAAGCAGAACCAAAAACGTGTAGCCATTTAACAACAAACACCTATATAATAAATTCTAAAAATTTTCTCTACTTACAGATAAAAATGTTAAGTTATCATTTATGCATTCTTACTTTTAAAAAGTGTATATCATTCTCAGGTTCACTGATTTCCCTTTGAGTAATCAGGTAGAACTCGCAATATAATAAGAGGTTCAACAGAAGATGTTTTGCACAATAAAATGAGATTGGACACAATGTAAAACAGAATGAAAACAATCTTTAATCAATCCAAGATACAATCAAAAGTATGAGTTTGTTGACACAGGAAATGCCTTTACTGGAGGATAAAACTGGATGAAAATCTGTGAAGTTCCAAATATTCTGTGTGAGGAACTTCAAAATCCATTCCAGACTGACAAAACATAGCATTATATACACAGTTTTGTTATTCAATGTTATTTTTCTTAGGGCATGTGTGCTATCAATGTCATTGTTGGTCTGAAGAAAAATAAGGATGGAAAGGATTGGTGTTTACCTGTACATATCTCCTACTTTCAGCAATCTTTTTTCATGAAGAAGTGCATGTGATATGATAGAGTAATGACCTGGAACAACTAAGGTAAACGAAACTTCATCATTTCTTTAACTAATTTACAACTTTAACTCTTTTCCATACAGGGTCAAGCAATGTGACCAATCTTGTAACCATAAAGTAACCTTCAGACTTTCCACATTGTAACATTTAATATGTTTTTGTGTGTCTTCACAAAATTTGGCAAGCTTTCAGTAAACAGTTTTTTAATTAAGTACTTTTGCTAAAGATTTGTCTAAATATATTGAATAAAAAATATTGAATGTATTGTGATTTTCATGTTAAGATAAAAAATACTTTCCGTCATTTGCAAATTTCTTTTGTGTAACCTCTAAAACCTCCTAAATGAATGTCTGTTATTTTCTCTACCTTAACTACATACAGATTTGGTTGGTTTGACTGGCCTTGTAACTACCATAAAAATATGAAATAAACTTAAATTACATATTGTAACAGATAATAAAGTAGTTTGATTAAATTTTGAATGTAGCTCTGTAAAAGGCTATGACATGCACACACTGACCTACCCATAGTAAAGGGATTAAAAATCTGTATACACTTATTTGCATGAAAATGTTTTACAACTTTTAGGAGAAAGGTGACTTTAACCCTATTATGACTGGTGAACAGCTTTCTGGTGTTGAATGCACACTTGCATATCAAATATTTCTACTTAAACATATTTTCGAATTGTAATTTTGCAACATTTATTTTATGCTATTTTCATGGTTAATACTTCAATGGTAGAGAGCAAGTATAAGTAATTGATGAATGTGAAATAAGTCAGAACTACTTGGATTAATAATAATGATAATAAAAAAAAACTTTTATTTGTTATACATTTTTCAATTATTACTTTCATTGTATGTAAGAGGTTCTATAAACAGATGAGAAAAATAATAATGTATTACTAGGACAAACACAGACACAAAAGTTCTAGTTTCAATGAAATCCTTACTCTATTAGATATAGTTATAAGATTTTAGGCACAGAATTAAACAAAACAGATATGAGACCAAAGATAGTATTCTTATTGTTTCTCAAAATATAGAACAATAACATTTCAAAAAGCTTCAATCTCAAAAACCTTATACAAATACTAAATCAAATTAAATAATTTTTCACGTATAAACTAAATGTTACATAGAAATTGTGTACCAAATTTCATGCACTTTGATTAACTGAAAGTGCATAGGGTTGGTCAGGAGAGAATTCACCATACTAAATAAAAGAAGCAGAAAATACCTAGTCTGGATAATACATATTCCCTCTCCTCTTTGCCTTCAGGTTATCCTTGGTCATTCCTAATTTTAAAATTTATAATAGTTGAAATTACTTGCACATTTGTCAAGAAACCATTGTTACTCTTGCCCCTGTAAAACACTTACACATCATTACATACAACTAGATAGAACAAAAACATATAATGAAAACTGAATTCCATAATACATATCTAAATCACAATCATACATTTTAACAGGTAAACCAGAATCAATAATCAAGATACAATGTAATAACTTTCATTTCAAATCCCATAAATATCATTCTGAGAAAAAAAACATTTAACTAATGTTTATGACATTAATATACTCAAAACTATTTATTAAAATTACCCCTTACAGATTATACAAAACAAAAAATAAACCCTCCAACTCAGATATAAGTACAGTACAAAATTAGATTAAAATAATCAGAAACAAAATGTTTCACAATAATGCAGATTATCCATAAAGTCTACAAAAAACTTCAGAGTTCATATCACTACAGAAAAACCAGTAGAGCCAATGACAACATAATGCAAAAAAAAACAAAAAATAAATACAGATTTATATACATTTCAACACTTATTAGTAGTTCAGAACATTCTTACACAGAATACAACATCAATACTCTTTAACATCAATTCAATATTACACTAAATTTGAAAAAGAAAACATTTCTAAATATAAGGTTGCAAAATTAAAAATATACAATAAATGAAAGAAATACTCTTTCAAACCTACAAAATTAAACTCCTTCAATAATAAAACTCTCATTTAAATACCCATTTAAACAAAAATAAACACACGATGAAAATAGCCTTTTAATAATGATACAAAGAAATCAAATCAAACTGATTAAATTTGTTAACTGTAAGATTAAAATGTACTATCAAATGTCCTTTAACATAAGTCAAGTATAATGTATCACAGAAAGACCATGAATTGAGTATATACACACACACACATATTACATGATTACCCCTTTATACAAGACATGACACCAAACACATCAAAACACCGTGTAATAAATACATAAAAAATAATAATGTTAATAAGCCCTTAAGATGATAGTTAACATTGAATGAAAGTGAATCTTTACAATACAAGGCATAAAGAAGGACATGGAAACACAACCACTTATTGATCTTCCTTCTCCACAGTCTGGACTGAGCTGCAATCAGCAATATTGTCTGCAGGAGCTGTGAGGTATGCTGAAGTAAGCATGTCAGAGTGTCCTTCTAACAGAAGATTCTTTTCTACTGTCTTAGTTTTTACCTAGATAGTTTCTGGATCCCTGAGTCAATGACTAAACAAGATACACCTTTACATGTAAAAATATGAGTAATCAAGCAAAACAATAAATGTGCAAGACTTCTGGTCAAAGAAAAGTTTGTCAAAGGGATCAAACATGTAATGATTTTGATTGGTCAAAAACAGTATGAGCTCACCAGTTACTTTTATCTCTTAAACAAAGTTCACTACCTGCCAATTATTTTAGTGTCAAAACTGAACACTATTTTTTTATAGTATTAACAAAAATATTGGGTATATTATATTTTCAAATAATGCCTCACAGGTATCTCTTCAACATGATCCATTACCTGAAAATTTTTTCAGTGGTGAACTAAAAATACTCTTACTAGTATTAACAAAAGTATTGGGTACACCTTATCTTCACAATGCTTCGTAGGTCAATATTCTTAGTTGACTTCATATCTCAAAATTTTAATGTTCAGATCAAATCCTTTATGTTCAGTCATATTTTGTTTAATAATTGTTTTCTTTGAGTATCTGATTCATTCTTGTCAAACACTCATGAATGACTTTACATAACACCTGTGTATGTGTGCATCACCACACACACACACACACATTTATATTGGCTTATATATATACACCTGTCATTAAATATACTGCTAGTGTTAAACTGCCTCCAGCTCTCAAGTTCATTACTATGTAAACCAATACAAATTATCTCTACTAACAATGTCATTACAGTTACATTATTGTAATGCATTGCTATCTAAGAATCAATAAACTCAAACTGATCTGTTGACATCACAAATCATCACTAGCAGAATTCATCTAAATCAAGACTTTTCAGCAAAAATTATTGTAGCCAGGAATATTTGTGCCATCACTACAGTATATATCAACAGAGAGTCAGATATGGGGTAAATACCATATTTAACAGTAAAATATATTTAATGACCTAGATGGCCACAAATACCAGTACCCAATCTATCATGATATTTTATCACTACTCATAAATCAATCTGTTACTATAGTTTACATTACAGAAAAATAAATATAAGCAAAATCCTGTGAATCCAAGGACAGTTTCAGACTACCCGATTCATATTCTGTGCTCATTAAGGACACAACTCTGCCACTACATATATAGGAGTTAAAATATTCCTAAACTGAAAATGTATTCCTGATGGATACTTCCTCTCACAAAAGGTTTTCTCGATTAGTACTGCCCTCTATCATTGCAAATTTTCAACACTTGCCACTACCCTTCCACCTCCTGCTTCTGCATATCCACATGTATATGATTGTGCAGCAATTCTCCACTAATAGGAGTACAACACAAACCCTATTGTAATCAGCACCTTCTCCACATTTGCACTCGTTAACCCTACCTGCCCAGGCATATCACAAAGTTTTAGTGACTTACATTCAAAATTTTATTAAACTACTAAGATTATTTCTTTATCAGTATAGACAAACTTATAGAGCAAACAGATTTTGGTAACTCCAAACAAAGTAACACTTTTCTATCCAAATAACTTAAAGTTTGCCATTCATAGTTTATCATATTCAATTTAAGATTCATTTCTTGAACAATAAGACAAGAGTGAAAACTGGTAAACCATCTTATTCTTTGATTAATGTACAGTTAAAGAAATATAATAAATATTTTATTTTTTAATATCATCAACAATTTTTTGTTTGTCGCCATAATGCATGTTTGAAGTAAGACGTGTGCTCAACTGTATATCTAGTGCGAACAATTTTTTATATATTTCAAGGATTTATGAAAGTTAAAAGATAAAGAAACTTGTATTCAACATAGATGTAAAGTTCCTAAAACCTATCAGACAGATATTTTCTCTCAGATGAATTAAAGTTAATATGGAAAGTGTCCCTCTTTACTTTATGATGATAAACTAAGCACCAAACAATTGGTGCATATGTACCTTTCAAGCTGTTTCTGATGATTCTTGTGAGCTTCTTGTATTGCCCACTCAACTGTCTTCTTTTCATGCTCTTGGAACTTTTCCTCCATGTTCTGAATTAAAACTGCTCTTTCTTGGTGGAAACATTTGATCAAAGCTTCTTCAAAAGACTGTTTGTCTTTGTACAAAAGCTGAGACTGAGTTTCTTTTTCTTTCAAAGACTAATTAAAACAAAAACAAATTGCAGTTTTGAGAAATGTTTACAAAACTGTTTTCATATTTCATTAGTATTTTATACAACTAATGTGGAAAGTTTTACATGAATTTTTTCAAATGTTTTTATAATATGAAACATTTTACACCCTCAAGAGTGTAATAAGTAAATCAAGAGAGTAAATCAGAGCTGCAGAGTTACCAATAATCACCCACTCCTAGTTGTAAGTTACAATGTTGAATACAGATGTTTTGTAAATCAGGCCAATAGTGCCTAAAACAGTAATAGTATCAGTACAGAAGATGTCATTAGAGCTGAGCAATTAGTAGTATTTGCTAATTTAAGTAATCGATAGGCTCATTAATCAAATATACTCAATCGATTAGTACACTACACTCCATGTAACCTGTAAAAGCAAAAAAGGGTATATACTTTCGCCTTAACTTTTTCAATAATTGCATTATTTTAACATGGCATTAAGTCTCCTAGTTTTCTTTTATATTGATTTGTTTTTTTAAATAATATCAAATCACCTTTGATTTCATATGATAGACCTCTTTTGAACATCAACATTTGCACATTTGAGAAAAAAATTTTCCCAAAAGTTATGAACAACTTCCTACTTGGCAGATAAATCACTAATGTCAACTAAATACTACCAATGATCACCTTTTTTTGTTTTTCAAACAAACAATGATGACAATTAGATATATTTAAGTAACCAGATAGACAATTTATTAATGTACATTGTTTGAATAGGATAAACATAAAAATGATATTGAGTAAAGTTTTGAGTCAATATAATATCTTGCAATAGCCTACCATATTTACTAAACAGTAATCTTATGTTATTTGATGAAAATAGTATTTTATTTGGTGAAAATAATAAAAAAAATCTCATGTTCAGAAACATTGCAACTCAATAAAATCATAGTATATCAATCAAGAAGTAAAATGCTGTAATTTTAAACAAAGGACCAAACATCAATATACCTTAATTAAACCTTAATGTGATTCCTTTGCTTCATACTACATGTACAGGTGTGTGTGTGTGTGTGTGTGTTTATATATGTGTCTAAGTAAACAACTTGTACCTGATGATGACAAACCTTCTGCAAACATTGTACATTTCTAACTGTATTAAACTATAAATAAAGTTCTTTTTTTACCTATTCAAACTGTCTCTAAACTTTATAAGCTAATCTATCTTATCTCAAATTATCTGATTTCTCATTGAAAAAAAATTTCTCTAGCCTTCAAACAAATATAATCTAACACACAAATACCTGTACAATTAACTATGAAAGAAACATTTAAAGAAACTATAAAAAAACTCTTAAACCTATATAGTTACTATTAATACAAGAGTATAAATTCTTGCTCTATCCAATCATTTTTAAACTTTCGTTATAGCTGTTTTCATAGCTGTGCTTTATTAATAAATGATTAACTACTTGATGTGGCACCATAGCAAGGTTTCAACTAAGACCTGTATGAAAACTAAGGGAAACACTTTAAACCAAGAAATGGAGAATACATTCTCAAGGGATGATAGGTTCTTACTAAAAATAAAATTATTGGGATAGGCAGAAAATTCCAAAATAAACAGATAAGTAGGTTGTTTTGTTTACAGGCAAAACTGTTTTTAGCTGTGAAGAAAAGAGAATATTAACTTTTTAGCCACGGCATAGCGGCTCATAGAATGGCTCCAAGTTTGTTTTTTTCTAGTACAAACTTTTAGCTCATAGCTCCGTCATCTCTGGATCGATTTGATATCTAATTACAGTTTTGGACTCAGGAGGTCAAACCCTTTCAATTAATGTATTTGACCATGCCCAAGGTCTCATAGATTAGTTTACTCTAATCCCAACTAAAAGAATTTCAATTTGAGTGTAGGATGGAAGAGATCATGATGAGTAATAAAATTGAATTGGGTTTAGGTACTCCCCATGCTTGGTATTGCTGGTGCATAAAAATATAGCATATAAAAAGGGAAAAAAAAAGGTCTCATAGATTAATTTACTCTAATCCTGCCTAAAAGAATTTCAAGTGTCATGGCTATTGACGATTCCTTCTTGGTTTCTTCATGAATTACACTAAATGTTAGCATATGAACAAATGTCAATTTCTAAATATTTTAAAGTAAAAATTGTTTAAGTACTCAGAATTAACATACAAGTGTCTTAAAAATTTGTTGTAAAAATATACAAAAAGCTTGAAGAAATCATGTCTTTAGGTACAATAATGTAGGAGTAAATTATTTTGTTCATCCAAACTGTTGTACATGTAAATGCATAAAACGTGTAAGGTAGTACAAAACCTGTAACAATCTAAGAATGATACAATTAATAGTATTCCATGAGTTTCTCCCTACAAATTTCCACAAGACTATTGTACAAAAAACTCCTGAATTTTATTGATAAAAATAAACATATTATCTTGTGATATTTTCAAACAATAAATTTGTATATAATGTTATTAAACTTTATCACCCTCAAAACATTAACAATAATATATATTTTTAAAAAATGACTCCCTTGGACCCTTCCCTTTAATCTGCACCTACTTATACAACACTAAATAATAAATTGATAATGCAATATCACATCTGAGTCATATTTTATGCACATTTTTTAAGCATTTACAAAAAAAAATGTTTGTTTTTGCATGACACCAACCCAAATGTAAAGGATATCTTTATATCCTACGCTGATGAGGATAAAAACTGAAAAATTGAGCATTGGTGTTAGCACATTATAATTTTCCTATACTGAAAATGTATTTCCGATAGGTACTTTCCTACACTCACAAGATTAGCTAATCTTATTTATTGTTGCTCTCTATATATGTGAATTTTTTATTATGCATTCCACAAGCCTTCCTCACCCCCTATTGGAATCAAATGATTCCAACTTGTCTCTCTTGTAAATCTTCATGCGTTACCTATCCACCAATAGAAGAATAATACACTCACGTGACACATGTGACTCCCTCTATGCGTCTCTACCAAACTAACACTTCACAGTTGGGCAGATGACAGAAGCACCTGAAATGAGTGTGGAGGAAAGATGGGAAGTGCGAGAAGAGTGAAGTACCTATCAGAAATACATTTTCAGTATAGAAAAATTATAACATCCGAAAGGATACCCTTCTAGATGAGAGAGTCAAATCTGAAGATCTGGAGGGGGGGGGGAGCTGCACCACTTCTGATCCAGGTATACTCTTTGCCCAGTTGAAGAATGCATAAAAATCACGGCAAAAAAGGAGAGGAGCACATCCTAGTGGGAGAAAAAAGTGGCAGGAAAGTGATCCTTACCAGAGAAAGATATAGTAACTCAATCCCACAATAAAAAACTGGTTAAATGAGGATGTGTCCCATGGTGTAGAGTGGCTAGGGCACAGCAGACAATACTTGGCAAGTCAACTACATAAAAAACCTCATCACGAGGTGCTGACATCTGCGTGAGGGTAGGATAAAGATCACACCATCTTCACCTCAAACCCAAGGCCCGAGGAATTAAGAACTACTCCAATTCCTGGGTATTAACAGGATGAGCTCTGCGCTATTTATCCGGGAATGTGACATCCGGTATCAAAAAGAAGTCTGTCATATGCAATGAATGCCCACAACCATGAAACGGGTCAGGACAATCTAAAGGGCAATAACATCCACATAACAAGATAGAGAGAGGGAGAGCCAAGGACATAACCATAATAGTCCCATGTATCTCAACTGTGACCCACAACACAATCAAGGCATGGCAGGGATGGGCAGCTATCTCCTTCTGCTTTACCCGTGAAGTTCATGGGTGGTATGGTCTAGGATGGGCCAATTTATAAAACAAATATCGTGAGGTTATTCACCTACAACCGATCTTGTGAAACACCCCATTTCAAAGGTGAGCGTGCAGAACCATGGAAAGAACGTACTATTCAATGCTACATACAGTGTTGATTTAGAGTTAAAGAGTACCTGATCAGGCACCACTCGCTACAGAGTGGGATCTAAGTAATGAAGGCATGAAGATTGGGCTCCTGAAAGAAAATAAATTATTAATAAAGACTTACCTAGTGTCAGAGTCGCAACAAAGACTGGAGTATAGCTACAGGTAGAAACGAAAACTTGAGGAAGCCGAAACCATGATATAATGTAAATAATGGGAGATGAACAAGTTAAGGTTGGTCCACATGCTTGATTGTAGGATTTTCTCCAGAGGATAAGAAAGATGAGAAGTGAGGGAAAAGATGAGGTGTCAGATTTGGTAAGAGGTAGGTAAGTGTAAAAGGGGAGAGATCCCTGGATGAAAAGGGTTGCCAAGGGAAAAAGAGATGGGAATGTGAACCAAAAAAGGAAGCCGTGCAGGCAATATAACAAAGAAGGGCATGCACATGACATACAAGTCTATCTGGATTGGGACAAGGATAGAGATACGAAATAGAGGGTAGAGAAATAGGCAAAAAAGGAGGAGTTACCCTCATGAGCTGCTGAGGTTTTAGGGAGGAAAGAACAATCCAGATAAAGGAGAAGATAGATATGGTTGTAAAGTGTGCATGTAATGTTGAATGGAGAACAAGTCATTGACACCCACAAGCCAGGAGGAGAAAGAAATACACCTTAAGGGGCAGATGAAACAAAGGATATGAGGATATAGGTTCAAACAGAGGTAAAGTAAGGGAATGGAGGACCACATGAATATCCTAATCCAGAAGAGCAGATTGTCAATGAAGGAATGAATTAACATGGTAAGGATGGGTGAGAGAAAAATCCTGCAGTAACAGGATAGGCAAAAGGTAGGGGATAAAATTGCCTGAACATTGAAATCGAGGAGACAGAAGACCCACGGTTGAAAAGCCATGTGAAAAACTTGGAGACATCAGCAACAGTAAGGCAAGCAGCCAGAAATCCCTGAGCCTGGGCCCATGTGTGAGAGACCTTCCACTTTTGCTAATACATTTCCATGGAGGAAGAAATGATGTATTGGGCCAAATTAGAAGCTACACAAAGGGAGAAACCAAGGACCAGACAAAAGCCAGGTGAGAAGACAGAGGACATGAAGTGCCGGATGTAGAACCGGTGACCAGGATTGATGAAGAAGGTTGGGTAATAAGGAAAGTGGTACTGGAGGGAATAATTGTAAGTGGAGTAAACGAGAAAACCAGCATTGAGCTGGCCAGTAGGGAGCAATCAGAAGGACCTGGCACAGAGTTGCATGGATCAGGGAAACTACCCAATGAAGTAATCAGGTAAGGAGAATACACACATAGGAATTTGTGTGCCCAATCCTGGCTGAAGGCATCTATAGACAATGCCTAAGGATGAGGAACCGGGGACCAAAATAGTGGTAACCAGTTACTGATGGCAATGGCAAAAGCATCGATGTGAGAACCACCCCAAAGACTGCAAAACAACCGGAAAATGAAAGGATGAAGGGGCCACTCTATCAGGTAAACCTTGTTGGGGCAGGAAAGATGATCTGCCATGAGCACCCAGGACATGACATGCAATTAAACAAATGTGTTGCACGTGGGCCCAATATAGGAGATCCAAACAGAGGAATCTTGACCCGGTGCCACCTTGTTGATTGATATAAGCCACCACTGTGGAATTGTCAGAAGGGATCATTACCAGACAATGTTTGGCAATGAGAAAAAAGTGATCCAAAGCCTGATAATTGGCTAGTAGCTCTAGGACATGGATATGTAAAGACTGTTCATCTAGAGACCAGTGACCCAAAGCCTCCTGGTGATCAACACACTCACCCTAGCCTTAAAGGGATACATCTGTAAGTTCAGATGAGGAAGAGGAAGCAGGACACCTGTCAATGTACGAGTCTTGTCCGGTCACCAAAGTAGGAAATCGTCTACAAGGGAAGGAGGAAGGGTGATGGGAGCATCCAAGGGATCATGAGCAAGGTTCCATTGATTGTGTACAGTCTACTGAAGGGAAGCATGGGCAGGGCGAACTGACAATTCCATAGAATGGAGTCTGAGAAGAGAAGATTGGGCCCGACTGAGGAGAGTGTTGAAAAGAAGACACCCAAATGTACAAGGTATTGGGTAAGACTCAGGAAGGACTTCTCTAATTTCATCAAACAGCCTACCCGAGCAGCTTCGAGAAGGAGCTGAGGAGGATGACAGGCTGCCTCCTGTTCAGAATAGGCCAGAAGTAGCCAGTCATCTATGTATCCACGGCATGAAGGTGAAGAGCAAAAGCTCATACCACCTGACAGAAAATGTATGTAGCTGAAGCCAGCCCAAAGGGTAGGGCACAAAATTGGTATACCACCCCTCGACAGACAAACTGAAGATAAGGAAGAGACTGTTTCGAGATGGAAATATGCATATAAGCATTGAAGACGTCAATCTTGGTCATGCATAGACCCAGAGAAAAGGCCTACCAAAGATTGAGGTAGGACTCCATGGTGAAATGTAGGAGGTGAACAAAGTGATTGAGGCAGGACAGATTGATTACAGGCCTCCAGGCCCCAGTCTTTTTGGGAACAAGAAACAGACAGGAGTAATACCCTGGTGAGTGATGTGGAATAGGTTCTATAACATTTTGGGTGAAGAGGTCCTGTACCACCTCTGATAGACACTGGCAAGTTAATGGAACCCGAGGTGAACAGAAGGAAATAAGTACCTGGGACAAGGGAGGTGGAGCAAGAAACGTAATTTCGAATCCCTCTGACAAAACCTGAAGAACTCAAACATCCAAATTAAAATGGCACAAGCGATGGACGAATGTCACAAGGTGAGCTCCTACCGGGCCCGAACCCACCAGGTAGTCACTGGCTGTTGCCGGCATATCATGCATTGTTGAAAAAAACAGCAAACTGTGGCACTGAGAGAATGAGGGACAGGTACAGGATGGAAAGGGAAAGAACAAAAAACTGAAATAGATGTCACACTTGGCTTTGACTGAGATAAATGGGAAACTAGATAAGAAATGATAGATTGGGTCTGGGCAGATGCCCCCCGAGACTCCAAGGATTCCGGGTCTGTATCAAAATTTCGTTTTTCAATTCTCCTATAAGTAACCCAATAAAAAAACAGAGCATTTCTATTATTAAATACTAATTAAAATGGTTTTAAGTTACCAGAGACAGCTCCTGGATTCCTTCTGAACTGGTTTTCATCAGCTCTACTCCAAGAGACTCCAGTTCAAACTCATTTTCCATGGTCATTTTCTGGAGAACTTCCTTTCTCTCCTTTTCTATTTCCCTTTGAAACTGTACAAGATTGAATTAAGCACAGCAATCTGATGTTTATGTTTCTTTAGATAATACCATGATATCTATTTATAGCAATCTGGCTAAAACTATTTTCTATAATTTGGTTTCACATTTCTCGACAAAACACTCATTTATCTACAGTAAAAGACAAATTCTGACAACTTTTGATGCCAATAAAATCAAAAAACAAACAATAACCTGAAAAACCTTTATCCTATAAAATATATCTCTTACAATGTTCTTAAAATTATGATAATAGTAATAAACATAGCTAGTAGCTAACTGATACAGTTTATGATCAGTTATTGTAGCTATTGAATAGCTGATCACATTAGTTCGGGATGTAGAATGATAAGCTACAGCTGGAGAATGTCATGAAGATTTGTTTGAGAATATAATGAGCAACTATAGTTTCTGTGTAACTAAGTTCTCTATATATAATGTATAGCAATGGGCAAATATATGCCTAAACTAAGACAACTCCCACTAAGCGAGTATAAAATTTTACCAGTAGAAAAATAGCCTTTTCAAATAAAACATATATGTCTAAAACATTGATTTAAATTAACCTTCATGTCTTTTAAAGTAATTATTCTATAAATGTATACAATAAAATTGAAAATTATGTGTATTGATTTTATTTTTACTCTTTCACTTTATACATAGTATAGGGATTGGCTTCCTAAAGACACTGACTGTATAATGTACAAAGCATTGAGTATTTACATTTTACAGTCATCTATTATTAACTAATAATTCCTGTTTCACCCTGTACTTAAACTTCTAAAAGGAAAATCAGATATTTGTAAGAAAGTTAACTTCAAGAGATAATGATAACATCGTTTACACTAGAATTATGATGTTTTTTAGCTTATATAAGATATAGAAAAATCAAATCGACTTTTCAATACCCCATTGACCTTTGCAGCACTTTAATTTTGTATTCTACAAAAGGTTTGGGTGTAATATACCAAGCCAATTTTGTTGCAGGCTGGCATGAAAGAGAAAAAAATGTTTAATGTTTTTACTTGCTGAATACTTGTTTCAAGTTCATGTTTTACGTTGTCTATCATGTCAGCTTGAGAAACCATCTGTTGATGATAAACTTCAATTTCCTGATGAGCATCTTTTAACTTGTGCATTTTCACATCTAGCTGTTGTTGATAATGTTGAATTTCTACAAGATGCTCTTTTTCTGCAATGTCCAAAACTTCTTGTACTGCTTGTTTCTGCAAAATACCACTCAATTTTTAGTAATGTTGTACACATCTGTCTTTGACTAAAATGAGTTTAGCTTCAAATCTTTAAAAATTTATTCTCAGTCACTTTTACACAGCACATTACTGCTTGGATAACACAGTTATCCTCATTTGTGTTCGCTAAGTTATTTTAGAAAATTCATTATTTGTAACTTTATATTTTGTAGTTTTAAATATATTCTCATCAAATATTTATACAAAAAAAGGAAAAAGTCATCACATACACAAAGAGTTTACAAAATCTCTTAAAATAAAAAAATATATGTTTATAATTTTTAGCACTATTTCATAAAAAAGTCTTGACACTTAGTATTTAAATTAGTATTTATCATTACATTATTCTTTTACCTGTATTTGACCAAGCTCAACATGTACATGTTCTACTGCTTGCTGTACCTTGGAACTTAAGGAAAGAAGATTTTCTAGGACTCCTTGGCGGCTTTGAAGAACCTTATCCTGCAGGTTTGCTAGATCAGATCTTAGAGACCTCTGAACGAGTTTGGCTAAGTCTTCTAAAGCTGTGACTGTAGACTGCAACTGATAAAGTTTAAGCTTGTTGCTTTGAAGCTCCTCCTACAAAATATAAAAGTTTATTAAAGTCAGTCACACAATGAACTTTTCTATGTAATAAATTATCTTTTAAGCAAGTTTTTTATAGATTAATAGTGATTTTGTTAACTCATTTTATTAATATACTGTACTACAGGGATATATAATTACCTAGACTGCCATCTTTGAGAAGTTTAATATGATCATATGATTTGGTAACTTTACTTCACTTGCAACTTGATACTGCAGTTGAAGCATAATTAATGAAGATGAATTGTTTTAACACTCACTTTAATTCTAAAAGTTAAAAAAACTTCTCTGACTGAGGAATGCAATGACTCATGACAGATATTATTTTTTAACATACTAGTTCGGCCTATACTACTGGTAATGCATACAACATTGTAGTAGTAATATACTTCACTGTTTGTGATTGTTCACCCAGTACAAAAACATAAACTCGGTGTTTACATATATTTTCATGGTTAGTTGTTTATACCTGTACTAATGTCTATTTAGTACTACTACTGCTAATTACCAATTAGTTTATACTATATGTTTCAGCTTTCAATTTGTTCTCATCTTTTGTGAAAGCTTAAGAAGAAATGTATGTGGTGACATAAACATGTAATCAATTCTCAGTTTTATTGTTGGAAATGCAAGTTTGTTGTAGACTCATCTGAGTTCTCATTCTGCTAGGATATGACAGGGCCATGATTCAATTATTTGAATATTTTCAAAAAGGGTATCCAGGTTTTGCTGACTTCTATTCTGGGTTGACTAAGTATGTTATTAGTATTTTGGATGTAAAAGGTTTCTTTTTTCTTTTTCTTATGTGTGGTTCATAACCCATTATTTTATTCCATTTTATTATATGAACTGTTAAAACACTCAAACAACCAAGCACAGAAGCTTCAACTAAATTTGGATACTCAGTTAGGTAAGTGATGTCCCAATTAGGTAAAAGCTCGAACGAGTGAATAATGCACCTTTCTAACATAGATACCAAGAGTTAAGTCTCAGCTTCTGCCACAACCTACAATCCCTAAAAATGGCACCAGATAAACATCTGACACAAATCTAAACAAATTAGTAATTAAACTTAGGTGATCATATAAGGTATTAACACAACAGCCATACTCTGTTTTGTACACCAGGTTTCTCTTCATTTAAACCAGAAGGTTTACTCTGCTTTGAACTGATAAGTTCATGGCATGATTTTCCCTTACATAAATTGAAAAACTGTATATCATTATTAAAAGCTATATTTAACTAATTTATATTGTTTAAGTCCAATGTTTTACAGCCTTTGTTTCCAGTTGCAGAAAAACTTCTCTCAATAAAGTACTAGATGAGAAAAAAATATTTTGCCATAAAACAATTTGTATTTTGTGCTCTCAAACAAATCTTTTATTTTTTTTACTTAGTAAACATTTTCTACAAGTTTAAAAATAAATCTTTATTCACAGGGCTGGCAAGTTAGTCAATTGACCACTTATTGGTCAAAACTGGTTAAATATGGTCAAATAATCTAAAAACTTATAAATACTATAAATATCCAAGTATTAATCAAGGTGTTATGATTGATTTTTAGATCTCAAAGTCTGCTTATTGTCTTAAAGTTACATCCCAACAAACAGAAGACTTCAAAGTGACTGAGTGTTCAATCAAAACCAATGAAAAACTGTGTTTATTGTGTCATAGCATAATATTTCATATATTTTTACATATTTTTTGAATATCTTAATTCACGAGTTTAATGGGTTCCTGCTCTTCATCAACTAAAAACTTTATAGGTATGTGATATTATACTATGCTGTATTATAATATCCTTCAGGCATATTCAGCCAAGAGCTTTGAATTTGCAACTTCATTAAATAGGTATATAATTAAAAAACAACAACAGCTATTTGGCATAATGACTTGTAATATTTACTTATATAATACATAGCATCAAAGTGGCAGCACTTTATGGAATATTGCCATTTTTGTTGTTGGAAGGCTGGAGATGGATCATTTACTGTTGTTTTTCTTCCTTGTAATATACATTAAAGTAAGTAAAATTCAATATATATGTAGTTCAGATAAAAAGTAACTTAAAAATAAAGTATTTGATATTATTTAATCATTTTTTTATTTTGAGTGGTAAAGTGCCTAACCCCAGTTATCCAAAACAGCACTAAGCTAATACATGTATATCCTGATAGGACTTTAAGTTAAAACCTTATACAAGTGAAAATTCTTTGGTATAATTTTCAGAGATGGAAAAAGAAATGCATCTTCATTCA
Organism: Limulus polyphemus; assembly: GCF_000517525.1. Taxonomy (NCBI): domain Eukaryota; kingdom Metazoa; phylum Arthropoda; class Merostomata; order Xiphosura; family Limulidae; genus Limulus; species Limulus polyphemus. The sequence goes on along the minus strand of NW_013665671.1, from coordinate 435,911 downwards.
ACTAAATAACATTAAAAAAACAACTATATATACACACAATATAAAAATATTGATTCACTTCACATACAAACACAATTTCACCAATTTACAGCCAACCCATGAATATTTAATTAATCAGTCATTTTCTTTCATTGTTTCTAATGTTGGTGAAATCAATTATATTATAATCATAGTGTAGCATCAGATTAAGTAATTACCTACCAATTAAACTACTGTATTCATGAAACAACACATCTTTCACAAATTTTTAATAAAAGGAACAAGTTTTAAAGAGTCTTCAATCAACATTTCTAAATCATTCCAATCAGAAATTATTTCATTTACAAGTGATTTTCTATCAACGGTGGTCTTAAATTTCAGTCTAGAAAACTTATTTTTAGGAATAATTTCAAAACATATTTAAATATTTATGCACAATAATATCTATATTAACGCTAGAATCATCTAATCAAATTATTTGTTTTTGTAATGTTTAATTGTAAAACAAATTTTTTTAAATTGTTGGAATAGATGCTGAATCTAATTATTTTTGTTTGTTAAATCTGATCAGGCAGGCACGTAATAATAACTTAGCTGTACCACACAGTGACTTACAGCATATTTAAAAAAGAATAACTGTTAAATATTTCTTTCCTTTGTTATAAAATTTCCACATATGTTTGTTTGTAATATCCTTTCTTAATATATAATATAGTCTGGAGAAGTTTATTTTTTCTTTGCCATAAACTGTCTTGCTTTTATAATTACATTGTTAAGCCTATAAAGATGGATATTCAGAACAAAAAATTATCCTCTAACTTATCTTGTTGTTAAGACCAAGTTTTCAGCAACTAATTGTTTTCTAGCCTTAGACAGCACATAAATGGAATGACTACCTACTTTATTATGACCTCCACAGACCCATTTGGAAAACATTTTATTTATTTGCTATGCATGTGAGGTGAGTGGAGATGTAGTCACAAAACAATTAGTCTGCAAGAAAATGGACATGAGCAAGAATCTCTCCAGTCTGTAAAACTAGTTACTATTTAGTAGGTTTATTCAAAATTACCTGCAATTTGGTTAAGTATTTCTACTGTACGAAGGACAAAAAAATCAAAAGATATCACTGGCATCCCTTCAGGTCAGAAAGGGTTAAAGAGGCAGTATAGCACAGCCATTACCAAAGATGATTTTTTGCATTATTTTTACATTTTTTATTTATATATATACAAGATGATTGGCAGCTTTTCTAAATTTCAGATATGTGACTGATTATGGCAATGTCAAAGCATGAGAAGGTTGAGTTAATCCTGCTGTTAATCCAAACTTGTTTTGAATTACCAAGACAGCATATGAAAAACATTCTTTAAAATTTGTTGAAGTGCCTATGATTCCAGACTTTTTTACACATTGTACTCATCTTTTTTTTTTGTAACAATTATGTGTAAAACAGTGCCACTAGAAAACCTATCTCTGATAATTACTGGTGACAATTAATGTATAAGATTATTGGACAGCCCATAAAGTGAAACAGATATTAGGTCCTATCCCAATTGATGATTTCTTCAAGATTTAACTACCTTCAACCACACAATGGGAAAGATATTACTAAAACTGTAATGGCAACTGAGAAACAATCCAAAAGCCACTTATCACAGAAACAAATAAGAAAGTACAGCTTCAGTAGTGCTTAAAGCACATAATTGAAGTATTTGATCTTATGATTTGAAGTTAATATTTTCTTGCATAGGCCAAGTGCAGTCTGCCCAGACAAAAACATCCAGGGGAGATGCCTTAGGATTCGTTGGATTATGCCAAGTGTGGTCCATTTGGGCAAGAACATCCAGTGGAAGTGCTTTGTATAAGTTTGTAAGATCAATAAGTGTGGTCCACCTTGGCAAAATATGTCCAGGGGAAGCACCTTGGACATATAATATTATGGCGAAGTGTATTCTGCCCAGGCAAAAACATCCAGGGGAAGCAACTTGGGACACCTCACATTATGTCAAGTGTGGTCCATCTGAGTAGAAAATATCCAGTGGAAGTGCCTGGCATAAAATACAGAAGTCCATCCGGGAAAAACGTAGGGGAGAAGTGCCTTGGATACATAGGACTAGGCCAGATGCGGTTTGCCTGAGCAAAAACATTTGGGGGGGGGGAGTATTATTACGTTATTGTATAATCACTAAGTATAACAACAATAGCATTCTCCTCACTGGGTAGGTACATACGAGCTGTGAAGTTTGATTTAGTTCATTGTACAGACTCCATTCAGGAGAAAACTTCCATGGTCCACCACTCTAGCAACAAGGAACGAGAAGTGGCAAGGACTCCCATGTTCAACTAGAAGAAAAGGGGGGAAAATACATGTTGGGGAGTACATATGAATGACATACTGGAGACAGTGCAATGGGTATCTGCAATCCCCTATTTTGAAAAGCAGAAAGACTCCAATTGTAAGAATTGTGGGTCAGTAGGGATGGACAAAAATCATCTGCTTTTAATCATGAATGAAGTCAGTGAATGATGGTCTTTTATTATACAGAACAGTGATAATATATATATCTACACACACACACACATACACACACACACACATATATATATATATATACATACATACATACATACACATATGCACACACCACTGGATAAGCAGCCGGTGGTCTTAAAGAAAGGCCTCACCTCAACAGTGAGTGTAATAGAAGTATACAGATTTAGTGCATACCTGACTAGGCAACATCTGCCACCAAGTGGGATCCTGAAATATGATGTACATCAATGAAAGATGATAAAAAGAATATGTCAACTTACCCCAGTTAAAGGCAAACAGATGTGTGTGTACAAATGCCAAAGGACAAAGACGATACCTGCCTGAAGAAGACACAACTAGGTAATGTAGATAATGTGCGACAAATGTGCTGGAAGTTGTCCACATACCAGCCTGAACAATTTCCTTCAAAGAATGGCAGTTTTGAGCAGCTAAAGACATAGTTAGATCATGAATTTGTTACAAATAAACAACATATAGACAGTGACCTTCCATGGATGCATCAGAATATGCCATTTGTACGAGTTGACTAACCCAACCAGTGAGCATAATAGGTGATAGATTACAGGAAACATAGGAATTCCATTGAACAAACAGTCAGGAACAATAACCATGAAAGGAGGGAGTATGACAGCAGGGAATGAACTGGAGTACAAGTGGGAAATGGGAAATAATGAAATAGGAGAAAAGGCTAAACAATCTTCCTGGGCAACCAATGTCCTGGGAAGAAAGGCTTGATCTGGATAGAGGATAATATATGAGGTGGGGGAGGAAATAGGTCTTAAGGGAAAGATGGGACAAGGAAAACATTGTAATGATTCAAAGGGAGAACTAGACAGAGCATGAAAGACAACATTGAGATCCCAATCTGGCAGAAGAAAGGAATGTGGCAGATGGACCAGATGAAAGGAATGAAAAAGGAGGGAAATAACTGGAGAAGAAAAGCTTTCTGGAAGTGGGAGAATGGAAGATGTTCAACAGGGCAGCCATATAATGAGCAACAGTAGAAACAGATAAACCCTGATCAAACAACTAAGGGAAGAACTGCAACAGGTGAGGAACAGAAGGACAGGATGGTTGGGAGCCATGGTGAATATATCAAAGTCTGAAGTAAGACTAATGCCTCTGATACATAGACAAATAGAAAGGGTGAATGGTATGGACAAGGAAAGACACTACACGAGGGGTGAGTCTCCGAGCTGTGGCAAGGGACTGGACAAAAGCTACACATGAAGATAGAGTTTGGTTATTTTGGGATGAAATACATCTTATTGTGCTTGTTGGAGGAGTGATCAGGACAGAGGAAAGGGCAGGGGCTGTTGCTCCAATAAGGGCCAGAGCAGAGGGACCCATGTCTGAGCCAGCCAATACAGAGTAACCAGCAGAACATAACAAGAAGTGGTCTGGATATAAGAAATGACTATGGAGAAGAGTCTGATCAGAAGTTAGGCATATAGATGAAGACCCCTTCAATCTCAACTGAAAGCATACACCTCCAAAACTGAGGAGTGAAGATAAAGCAAAAGGAAGGAAGTTTGTCCATCCAGTGAGTGGCAAATGCACATATATGCAGTGTTCCCATTTGAGAACACACCCACAGAAATACCTGGCTGGGATGAGATAAACACCTGGCCACAATATTTATAATTCTGGGAACATGACATGCCAGATCCATCATGTTTTGGTCATTGGCCTAGTATTAGGTCGTCAAAAAATTAATGTCACTTTTTTTTAGATGAAAAAACCGAACAACTTATATATTAAAACAAAATATTTATTAAATGAAATAGTCTCCATTCTTATCAATGATGTTTTTCAATCTTACAATCAGGTTGTTAATGCCCTGATTAAAGAAATCACTTGGCTTTGAAGCAAAAAACATGTCAATGTACTCTTTAACACCTTCCACATTTGCATACATTTTCCCATTAAGATGGTGTTGCAGCCAACGAAAAAGATGGTAATTTGATGGTGCCATATCTGGAGAATATGGTGGGTAGGGGAGAACTTCCCAACCCAACCCCATAATCTTGTAGACATGCATTTTCGTGGAGAAGAAGAACACCTTTCCAATTGATGAGTGAAGGGCATTTTTCATGAAGGGCTTCATTTAAACATTCCAGTTGCTGACTACAGATCTCTGCTGTGGATTGAGGAGTTCGAAATGAATTAGTCCTTTTATATCCCACCAAATGCAAAGCATCACTTTCTGCGGATGGAATCCAGGTTTCGGGGTCGGAAGTGGTTTTT
>NW_013665671.1:413010-430880 GCF_000517525.1 Limulus polyphemus | reverse complement strand
TAGAGAATCCATTTTTCATCACCAGTGACAATTCTGTTCAAAAATGGTTCGAGCTCATTACGCACCAGAAGAGACAAAGCAACATTCACACATTGCAAATAATGATCATCGGAGAGTTTGAGACACCTTGTTTATGGAGTTTTCTCATATTCATGAGATGTTTACGTATTGTTTCATGAGAGATATGCAATTTCAGGGCCATTTCACGAGTGTGTTGCCTTGAGTTAGACTCAACAAGAATCTTCAGAGCATCAATATCAATTCCAACATGTTGGCCCCTGCCATCACAGTTTTAAAGGCTAAAGTGTCCTGAACAAAATTTGCTGAACCATCATTGACACTTACAAATGTTCAAAATATTTCCATAAACTTCTTTGATATTCTTTGTGGCTATAGAGGCATTGTTTCCCTTCTTGTATTCAAAAGAATTACATGCCAAATGTTATGTCTAGTTGTGTGCCATCACTATAAGGAATTAGAGTATACTAAACTTTACACATTACATAGGCTACACTAATGTAACGTTTAGGTGGTTCATTTAACTATTATACACGATGTACATTTTTTGGGGGTGGTTAATGAAAGTGTTCCAAAATGCTACATTAATTTCTTGACAACCTAATATAAGAGATCCAGAGTCTGAAAACACAGAGATCTGGACTTGGTTCCCACTTGCTCGGTGATGAAGCTGATGATAGTGGAACTGTCAGAAAGAACCATAACCACCTACCCCACAAGAGTGGAAGGAAATGATACAGAGTCTGATGAACTGCCAAAGGTTCCAGGATGTTGATATTGAGAATAGCCTCTTTGACTGACTACTGACCGGATATCTCTTGTGGATCAAGAAAAGCCCCCAAACCCACCAAGAAAGCATCTCGGGAAAAGGTGGAGAAATGGTTATCAAGTACCTGTCTAGCCACGAAGCATCATCAGCCTTGATCCCAGGTAGAAGGGTGATAGGATGGTCCCAGGAATTGTGGGAGAAGTTCCACTGGTCAAGAAGCATCCAATGAAAGGAATGCATGTGCACCTGACCCAAGGGAACGAGTGCTTCCAAGAAAGCCCACATTTCCAAAAGAGATAGAGCCTATTGCACATGGAGAGAATGAGATGATAGGGCCTTCATGACTGCCTCCTCCATATCCTGGAAGCAAAGTAGAGAAAGCTGGGCCCAACCAAGATGAGAATTGAAGAGAACCCCTAAATGAATAAGATACTGCATGAGGATAGTAAAGAACTTCTTCAGCTTGATGAGAAACTCCACCCGAGCAACTTCTCAAAGTAAGTGGGTGTGAGTGACTGACTGGACACAGGAAGAGGCGAGCTGTATCCAGTCGTCCATGCAATGGTTAGGCTGAAAATCGAGTGAGTGAAGATGACATGCAAAAGAGCATAACACTTGACAAAATATATATATGGAGATGAAGAAAGACCAAATGGCAGCTCCCAGAACTGGAAGACAGAACCCTCATGAAAGAACCAAAAAAACTGACGTGACACTGGTGCAATTGGAATATGAAGATAAGCATCTGTCACATCAAAGTTGGTCATCCAAAGTCCCAGGGAAAAGCCCACTGAAGTGAGAGGTAGGACTCCATGGTGAAGTGAGGTGTCTCCAAATAGGTATATAGCTGGGACAGATCTATGATGGGTCTGCATGCTCAAAACTCTAAATGCAAATTTAAGCTAAAATAACTTAGATGGTAAAAAAAATTATAAAAATCTAACTTATCAAATACTGAGCAGAGAAGACATGAAAGACCTAAATTACTGACTGCAGAAATTAAGTCTATCCACACAAGCATACATAAACTTGCTAAACATAGGTATATCTACTGGGAGTGAGGAATACACACTGAAAAACTTACCACAGATCTCCTTTGAAGAAGAATAATACCTTACTCAGAAGATTACTTAGAGGCATGGTAACAGGTGGAAACTGCAATGGAAAGAAATTTCTACATAGTAGTTATATCAGTCTTCATAAAAAATTGTAACGCGAAAGGAAGATATCATTGCCCGAATTAAAACACAAACTCTCAACAAACTAAAGCCTGTGTTTTCCCAGCAGACATCATCAACCCCAATACCTGGGGACTTGTGTTAGAACTATTGTCTACAACGTAGCAATTTTATCATCCACCATATGAAATCTCGAATTCATATGAACAAATTAGAAAACAGAAATATTTCTAAAACAAATGAGTACAAACAATGGATATCAAATACAAGAAGTCGAAACCTGAAGTTGATACTAATATATGTTTGTAATCAAGCACAATCAAAATTTTGTAGACACATGGAGAACGAGTTAAAACATATGTCAATACACTAGGACGCCAATCAAGAAAGTGAGGATTGTGCTAGAATAGTAGAGGGAGACAGCTGCACTAGCTTAGAAGGTAGTCACATGATCAGCAAATGTTCTGACATGGCATGTAAATAAAGGGGTATAAAAGACTGGTTCGCTGTTTGCGAAGTTTTTAGCTATGCTTAGAGGGCAAACCAGGATCGAGATAGCTTTGGCTGATATAAATTTGTAATCAAGCACAATTAAAATTTTGTAGTCACATGGATAATGAGTTAAAACATATGTCTGTACACTAGAATTCCAATCGAGAAAGTGAGGATGGTGCTAGAATAGTAAAGGGAGATCGCTGCACTAGTATAGATGATGCAGTATGATTGATGGAGGGTAGTCACATGATCAGCAAATGTTCTGAAATGGCATATAAATAAAGGAGTATAAAAGACTAGTTCACTGTTAGCGAAAAGTTTTTTAGCAATGCTTAGAGGGCAAACCAGGATCGAGATAGCTTTGGGTGAAAGGAGGTAGTGCCATTTCAGAATTTTGGCTTTCTTTGTACTGATGATAAAATACAGAGAAAACTATGAGGCACTTAACCATACTAGTGTTTTTCAACACTGCAAGCCACTGAAGATAGTATAATGCTGAGAAAATTCTTACAGCAAGTGTTGGCTCCATTGATTCCTTTAGAAAGAGCCCAGTGAATAATATCAAGATTGTATCTGAATGTTGTTGCTGACCATGTTCAGCACAAAATGATGCAGTTCAATCCTTATGATCAAATGCTCTTCAAAAACAATACTGCAACAACTCATCATGCATGAACTGTTGAAAATTGGTTTGAAGATCATGATATAGGCTTCAGTCAATCCCTTGGGCCAATGCTAATTATTAGATCTAGAACTGAATGAAAATATTTGAGATGAACTTAAATTACAATTACCATAATAATTCTCTGCCAACATCTGTGAAGCAATTGCAGACAATGAGCTATAATCGAATAAGACACCTCAAGTCATACTGAGGATTGTACGCCACAATAAGTCCAGGCTATTATCAAGGGAAAAAGTGGTCCAACCTGATGTTAGTCAGGGAGCCCTGGTAAAGTGACTAGTTAACTTATGAATAGGTAGGTATTATTTTCTGATAGTATAAATTTATCAAATATTTAATATTTGAGCTATTTCTTATATACTTAATTTTCAGAGTAATTCTTTGAGAATGATGTTAAAAATAAAGCCTTTAGCAAGACTAACAGGTTTGCAAAGCTTACTTTCTGTTATATGCAAGAAAAATTATTTCAGTGTATTAAAATAAGGGGTTGTAGAGCTTTCTCAATATTATCAAGTACAAACATTTGTGGTGCATCATATATTTCCAAAGGAGATCAGAATAGAAAAAATTTGTCATCAATAGAATAGTTTATCCTCAACTATTAGGTTAGGATTTTGAAGTATTGATAAATATAGTATGTTTTATGTTTGTGTTTTGTGATTATGTTTTTTTAAAGAAAAACCAAACTTAATTAATGGTGACCTTGACCTTTAACACTTTAACCACAAAATTAATAGGGTTCATCTCCAGTTGCAAGAGAAGTGAACTATGAAAGTTTGTCAAAATCTGCTATTTAAAACTCTAATAATGGTGATTTCGACCTTTTAACCCTAAAATTAATAGAGTTCTTCCTTATCTATAAAGGAAGTGATTTGTTTATGGCTATAGTTATCATTTGGAAAGTAGATGTCTACATTTGGTATGATGGACAATGTCATTCGAAAATCTTTCCAAACCTTTTTGACTGGGGGAAAAAAAAAAAGGAGAACATTGGAAGAATAAGTCATATTCACTACTTCTGAAATTACAGCATTGTTTATATAAAGTAGTTTCTGCTTTTAAGAAATATTTTTCATAATCCACATACACCTGAATGAAATACTTATTAGTTTGTTGAAACCTTTATCCTTTATAATTCACATCTCCTTACATTACTCAGTAGCTTACAAAACGTCCTTTCCAAGTCACATCTCTAAGAAATACTTAGTATTTTTACAAAACAATTATAATCATCCACAGTTTTCTGAAATATTTACCCTCTTTAATTAGCATTTCGACATACTCACTAGTTCTAGAACCCACAAAACATTTTTAGCTGTTTCACTTTTATTGGAAAATGAGTGAATATTTTGAAATTAAACTTTTTCATACAGATAGCTTGTTTACAAGAAAAATATTACTAAGTAACCATACAAAACAAATGTCCCATTTTTTCAGTTTTCATTTAACACTGTAAAAGAAATGTTAAAAATAATAATATTACTATTTCACTTTAGCAGAATATGTTAGTGAAACTAATCACACAATTCAATGGGAAAAAATTGGTATTTTATCACAACCTGGAAATGTAACTGGTATGAATATATGTGAATCTATCAAGATAATTAAATGTAAAAAAAGTAAATTTAAATTATTGAATAAAGATGATGGACCTGATGTAAATGTTGTCAGTAGATGGTGTGAAATTCTTTAATATGTAAATTTGTGTTTTGATAACTGTATAAATGTTATTTTTTGCAAAACATTACACTCCTGAGGATGACGCAAGGGTATACGTCGAAACATGTAGAGTGTATGAGATTTTTTTCCAGTTTCATCGGTTTTTTTTTACCACTTTTCAACCTTGTAGAGTAAGTTATTGTATTTTAGTAATTTGGAGACTGGAAACAATCTCATTTTTATTGAATTGTGTACAAAATAATCGTTTTTTTAAAACATTTTTAGTTTTTAAGATTGAACATCACACACGTGCCAAAAAAATGTTGAAAAAAAAATTATTATCTGTTTCGTTTGAGACACAAATGTTCATTAATTTACCAATGGACCTCGCTGATGTGTTTGGATGAATACATTGATCCAAGAATAAAATTCTTTTTAACCAATCTAAAGGTTAGTTAGAATGCCAAATAAATTACAGTAATTTTTGTACAATCAAATATAATGAGTGGTATGCTTTTGGTTTTCTAAAATTCATATCTGAAAGCTACATTAATTATTTCTTGAACAACCAACACAGTTAGAAAAAAGAAGGCTTATGAAAGCAGGAACTGTGCTGAAAATTGGCCTAGATTGAACATAGATTCTAAATTCTTTTAATGTATGTTTTATTCATTTATTATTATATATTTTTTAACTGAAATAACTTAAATGATAAAGTTTTACTTGACTCAAGTGACACAAGAGGAACATACATAGTTAAAAATATCACTTGATTTAACATAAAATTATATTTACTCTAAACTCTCCAAACTCCCTCTGGGTGACTCATTGCCTGTCACAGTAGTTTAGTTATGCACAGTTTGAACAGCAATAAATTTAAATGAAAGCAGTTGTGAAAAGATAAGTAAACTAAAATTCTGAAGATTAAAAAAACTAAATATCTGCTACAATATAGTCATTCTGGAAAAAGTATTTATGATTATATTTTATGTTTTTCAACTTTTGCTCCAGTTAGCATTAGGGTAGAAAAAACAGGAGATAAAGTATAAAGTTTTAGGGGAAAACAGCTTTGGGCATTCAGTTAGGAAGTTCTAGAGGTTATGTAAGTGGAATATGAAACTGTACAATAATAACAGTATTTTTATTCTCAACAAAAAAATCGCCTTGCACTCAAACTAGTAAGAGTCGCAGACAGACTCACTGAATGCACAGATAAAACTTTAATACAAATAATTTATTAAAATTCCTAATTTTTTGTGTACAACATACTTGTAAATTCAGAATTATAGTAAACATTATCATGCTTAACTTCACAGATATGATGGTTGGTGCAATGCAGCAACACCATTCATATAAGGATAAATACAAAAATTACCATTAACTGTTTTTACCTGAACATCTAGTAATGTTGAATGTTTCTCTTCTAACTGTTTTTGTAACTCAGCAATTACTTGATGATGAGATTTTACCATATGGCTTCCCCTTCCTGCACCAGAGGTGCCATTGCTTTCTGTATAAGAGGATGGCAGAGATTCATCAATATAGAAATCAGCTGTCAGAAAATCATGAGACACGAAATTTGAATTTGACAATGGAAAATCTCTTAAAGTTTTTTTAATATCCCCATCACTATGAGCTTTTCTAATTCCTAGTTTTTCTGTCAGAACTTTCTTATGCTCTGAATCTGCAGCTCGATGTTGGTGAAAACATTGCTTAAAGATCACTGGTTTTGGAAAGAATTCTGATTCCTCCTTTGAACCAAAGGGCTCAAACCCTTCTCCACTGTATTCCTTCCAGTCTCTGTGAGAAATTCCTGGTACTTCCATTGAAGTTACAGGTATTTTCTTAACACAACTACACTGCTCCTTTTCAGTAATTTGTTCTCTTAATGTATATTCTGCTGTCTGTTGTACATGACTAAAATCTCTGGCTGCTAAATCCTCCTCATCAGAAGTTGTGAGCATTTTTGACCTTGCAATCACTCTTGAGTCAAAAGCCCTATGTGTTGTGTTTTGCTGCTCATTACTCAAGAATCTGTACTCTGTAAATTCTGAGAGTTTTTGCACTGTAGCAATATGTTTTTCTGTATTTTCAGAAAGAGATATAAAGTTTTCTACAAACTCTGGAAGTTTCTTTTTCAGTTCCTCTACATCTTCTTCAAATATGCTTGGAAGCTCTTGGTCAAATGGTTCAGGCCTGTTGATCTACCAGATTATAATATAAATGGGTTTATTTTGAAATAAGATAGTACCATGAATAACTACAAAGTAATATCAAAGATCAAAAATACAAAAACAAAAAGATATTAAAATACTCAAATGATCAACATTGTTTTGTACACAATTAAAGTCTTTATTCTACGAATGGTCAATGGTCTCAAAAGGCACTCTACATGTTTCAACTTCAACATACATCATCCTCAGGAGTGTAAAAAACAAATGTTGTGCAAGCATATAAATACAAAAATCCATACTCATGTAACTACTTAGTTTACATACTTAAAAACAACCAGGGCTTTTTGTATTTATATGGTTGTGCAATATTTGTATTTCACACTCCTGAAGATGACGTGAATCTATGTCAAAACATGTAATGTGCCTTTTAAGACCATTGCTCTGTCTTAGAATAAAGATTTTAACTGTGTACCAAACAGTGTTGATCATTTGAGTATTTTAAAACATTTTTCACATTTACACAAGTCTCTTGAATTTAACCCTTTAATACCAAAACACTTTCATAGAGTAATTTTTAATCATCACCTGATAAACAAATTATTTAAAAAAAATATACAAGTCTTTTGTTTATGTAACCTCTTTAGGAATAGTAAAATGGGAAACAAAAGTTCAAAAATAGAAAGAAACTACTTTTTTTAAAATGAAAATTAGTCTTTAGAGGTAGCATGAGGTACTTATGGTCCAAAAAAATATATGAGAAAGAAATTTTTGAAACACTATAATAAAACAGAAAAAATTGTTGAGCTGAATTATCAAAACATAAAAAAAATCAGACTTTAAAATTACTTAAAAGTCTAAAAGTAGTAAAGCAAATAGATGTACATATAAATTTCATGTAATACTTGTGAACCAAAATCTACACAACAGAAATTCTTTTCAAATAATTCAATCCTCCATATTTACTTAATTTCCATAACAATATCAACTTTATATAGAAAATCTATTAACTTGTTAACTAAAACTATCATGAATAAATAACAGTATCTGCCTAGATCATGGTATAATACAATTATAATGTGTAATTCTTCATCCACCAGTATTATTTTCAAAATAAAATCATTCTACTAATATGAGCTGGACTAAGTCTAAAGCAGCAACTTGATCTAATACTACCAGAATATGTACTTGCTACTAAAAATCTTGGAAGGTAGATAAATCATAAAGCAAATATTCCAGAAACCTGAGTGCTTTCATATGGTCTACCTTCTGAAAAAAATGCCCAAGTTATCCAATTTCTTGTACTGAAAGACTACTAAGCAAATATTTCATTCACAATAATAAAAAATTTATAAGAAAAGCCTTATACAGTACAAATGTGACAAAATATTCTATGCCAACAAAAAATCACTAGCTCATCAACAATTTTTGAGACACTAGGAACTACAAAGGAATAAGGGCAAATTAGAGTTTTATTACACAACCGTGAAGTTAAGAATCATATCACTTATGCTTTTCACATAACACAAATCTTTTTGCAAATGTTCTATGTTAAAAATAAAAACAGACAAAGCTCACAATCTAACAAAAAGATTGGATAATTTGAAAAATTGTGAAATCATTGAGAAACATTCAAACATCTTGTAGCTCATGCATAATTTTAAAATGAATAATTAAACACTTCTATTTGTAACTACAGTAATGAAGCAATTATTAAAATACAGAAATCAGCATGCCAAATGAATTTAGCTTAACAAAATATTAATACATTTTCTGAACCAAATCTACTCACAGCAAATGGAGGTGGAAGATCTTCCATACCAGGAAAAAGTGACTGAAGAAAGTGATTAGCAATCTTTTCATTGAAAGCTTTTCTAGTTGTCACTTCCACCTCATATTCATGCACAGAATGCTCTGATAAACTATTTGCCCACTGAAATTTTAGAAGAAATAGTCAAATTTACATATTTATACACTTGTGTCAAAGTTAAAATTTTCCTTACCTGAAAATGTATTTCAGATTCATACTTACTCTCTGCATCACTAAGAGCTATTACTTCATAGGTAACCGCTGTGGAATTTCCTGCACATGTTACAAGCCTTGAACAAACTCTCACCCCCTACAAGTGTCCACGTGTACTGCATCAGCTTATGACATAACTGTCATAATACTGCAGTATTCCACCAATAGGAGGGTGACATGACCTCCATTTATGGTAATCCCTGTGAGAACAAGCCTACGATCATAGGCTCATTCTTGATGTTACTGAAAATGTTACTGAATTGGGAAGAAAGAGTGGAAATGTGGTACAAAGAGATAAGTATTTATCTAAAAACTATTTTCAGATAAGATAAATGTTAACTTAATGAATGTTATTTACCTGTCTGCACCACTAAGAGTTAGAATCCCGCACAGAAAATGGTAGAGTGACAAATAATCAGTTACAAAGGTAAGCTTTTTTCTGAAATAACAACAGAAAAGGAAAGCCAATGGGGTATGATTTCCAGAAAACTGGAGCAGCCCCTTTATAAGAAACTGCATCCTTCTCAAGCAGAGAATACTCTTCACCCATCTTGCTGTTATTTATCCATTCACACACACACACACATACATACATACACACTATATATATATATATATATATATTACAAAAATAAAGGATATTGGGTAAATTCAGTGTCAGTGATAATGATAGGTGGGTGAAACATGAGTGTGTGTAGAGTGGCTAGGTTGTTAGGCTATTCTGTCTTGAAGAAATACTAACATGAGATAAATATTGTAATGAAAGGTGGAGGAAGGAGGAGATCACACATGCATCCCGAGACAAATCCAAGTCCCATCCATTTATCTACTGGGAACTGCTTGGGAGATGTTGTAATGGGCGTTGGGTGCCCTGTACTACATTTCCAGGGAACACCTCAGCTCTACATCTCAAACCATCTCTTACCAAGCAGAAGGAACCACTCCCAGAAGAAACTCTACATCCTCAGAAGCTATGAACATGGGAAATAATAGTTTTCCATGCTACACTAGAAGAATGTGAGGGGGGGATAAGCAATGAGGAGAACATCTCAAATTAGGTCCACACCAAAAGACAGTTCAATGATTAACTATGCCTAAAAACATTAAGCGAGAGACAGATGTAAGATGGTGCTGTCTGTTTTTGGAATAGTTGGAGAAAAATGCCTGAAAAGCAATGTCTGGGCCTCAGGACTTTTTTTTGTTTTTATTTTTATTCATTTGTTTATTTTTATATTTGTTTATCATTATATTTATCTATTTATATATATATATATGTGTGTGTATGTGTATGGAATATGTGGTTGAAAGTACTCTAAAGTAGAGATGTGGTTGCTAGGGTAAATGAACCAGATGGAAGGAACAAGAGTGTAACAAGGACAAAAGCAATGTAATGCTAAAAAAAAGAAAGGCAGTTGAAACCAAAGGAAAAAAAACAAGTCTGAACAAAGGCAGTGCCTATGAAAGAATGAGTCAATGGTAATGTTCTAGTGCTCATGGGTAATACTGGGCATGGAGGTTGTATCACCCTTCTAATGATGAAAAGCAACAGCATTATGACAATTACACCACAGGCTTGTGGAATAACCACAGACTCATATAGGGTTCAAGGCATGCTCAGGAAATTCTATAGCAAGGTATTAGCTTTAATTGTGCAGAGAAATAAATAACTTTTCAGAATTTACATTTCTAAAAATTACAATAAATCATAAGTTCTATAAATCAAACTCTTATTAATAAAACTCCATAAAAAATGGAAAAGACGAAAATATAGGTAGAATTAAGAAAAACTTCCAAAGATTTTTTGGATTTATTTACCAATCAAGACACACGGTAGTGTGTCATACAGCTAAACCACCCTCATGCTCCAAGTTGAACAAAAAATGCAGTCTAGCTAACTAATGAATGAATATTTGCTGTAAAATTCTTATCAATGCTATAAGCATAGCCACCAGTTTGACTGCCAATTTTGATTTCATTACTTTAAGTCGCACACTCAATCCTTTTTTGGCCACACCTAAGGTGTTTTTGATTAGATTTTAATTGCAAGAATGATTCATTTTCAGAAAAGACAGAATTGCAAGATTTTCATATAAAAAATCATTATATCACTCCTTATGTTTTCAGCTTAAATAGTACTTACCTAAAACGTGTATTACAATAATTAAAAATTAAAAAAATTTCAATTTTATGTGTATTAGAATAAACTGTTAATTCAAAAACAGTTGTCATGCTAGGTATTATATATTATATTACAACTAATTTCTGATTATATATACATATTACCATGTATTTTTTGGCACCAATGAGCCCATGTCAAAAACCAAAGACTATTCTTTAAAAATATATACCCAAGTATATTAAATAAATAAATATATTTCACCTGCATGAAAGCAGTAGAAAACTCTCTTCTCCTAACTACTTCTACAACAGCAGCAATATAAACTTGAGGAGTAAGATGAATCTGTTCTACAACATCTAGGTGACATTTCAATCTTTTCAAATGTTCATGATATATAGAGAGCTTATTGTCTAAATCAGAGATTTTTCCTTCAACATACATTATCCACCTGAAAGAAAGTAAAAATAAAAGTAAACACTGCCAGAATTCTGTATAAATTGTAAATGAAATTAGGTAATCAATTTCAGCTTAACCCTTTTGGTATGGGTACCCTTTACTGCACATGACACAAAGTTTTAGTATCTTACATTCAAAATTTTATTAAACTACTTTTTGTTTATGTTATACCAATTAGAATAGAATAAAATCTTGGCTAACAATCCATATTTTAATAGTATACAAGTTTTAAGTTCTTAATTCTAAAAGGAAATATACAAAAAAATCCTGAATTTCCACTAGTGTAACACACGAAAAATTTTGCCTTAGCATGTCATCATCTCTATTTTATCAACCACCCCTCGAAAATGTATGAAATTAAACGTAAAAAGTTCTCTATAAAATCATTACTGCTCAAACAGACCATAATTCTTATGGCCTTCAATTTTGTTTTGTTACAGAGCTATCAAAGAGAAAATCAGACCCCTCCTGCCACATCCTCTCTTTCACAATTGGTTGATAGTTCTCTCTTATGTTCCAGATTTTGTTAAACAAGACCGATGTCTGTAGGTTTACTTTCTTCTTAGAATTCTTCTCAAGAAGTCGATAAGCCGTCTTAACGTTGTTAGAACAACGGGTAAAAGTTGTAGATAAGTGATGAGTTGGCCGACGCGTTTCGAATGCGTTCTGCATCCATGATCAAGGCTGAATGTTG
This sequence comes from Limulus polyphemus, assembly GCF_000517525.1. Taxonomy (NCBI): domain Eukaryota; kingdom Metazoa; phylum Arthropoda; class Merostomata; order Xiphosura; family Limulidae; genus Limulus; species Limulus polyphemus. Next base: position 418,613 of record NW_013665671.1, on the reverse strand, counting down.
TGTAAATTGTGATTACTGTTGGTGGATATTTATAGGTATGGGTAAGCAGGTGGTGGTATCTAGCTCGTGGAAGGTGTTAATTGGTGGAGTGTTGTATTGTGGCTTGGGGGTTTCTCGCCAAGAAGTAGCAGTGTGCGTGCTGTTCCTGTCAATTGTTTGTTGATTACGGGAGGTTGCTGTAGGATTTTTATTGCTCGTGTATTTGAAGAGTTGTGAAGTCATTAAATCGGCGGTTTACTTTGGTGTTTTGTACTAGGTCCTGACGTGCGAGTTTTTGGTTGTGGATGCGGGCACAATCTTCTTTGATGGCTCCATTTTGTAGGTGCATTGTTAGGCGTCTTGACAGGGTTGTGGTAGTCATTCCGATGTAGGAGGCGTTTGCCTACAAGAAAATCTGTCACCAAAGTACACCAACATTCTTATGTTTCATTATATATTATTTATAACCAATAGAAAGTCAAGGTTTTCATCTATCAAATGGTGTATTGTATAACATTGTGTTTTGAACAGATAACCATCAATGTCACTCTGAGTAGCAACATCGTTCCCGTGCAAAAGTTAACGACTAGCTTCGATGAATTTCTAACGGCTCTTGTCGCATAGTTAGAAATACAGGAAAATTTTTAGAAGTGAATTTGTCTATTTTTGCATGTTATTAGTCTATATTCTTTGGCGTATTATTTAATTAAATAAAAATTGTTAAATGCTTTACTATAATCACTAAAAAAAAAATCATGCTTAACTCTCATCGACAATCAAGGGCAAGAAAAAAGAAAATTGGGTAAATACTTTATTTCTTGTTTTTCATATTTATTCTTTATTTATTACTATAAAAGTAACTAAAATTAAAAGTACGGATCTCTTTAAGTTATTTACCCGAATGATTTACAACTTGTGATGGCATGGATAGCAGTTAGACATGGTTCAAAAACAAAACAATAAAATTTAATTATAAATAGATGTATAATATTACGAACTTAGAGCTACTTGACATGAGCTGCATGTTACCACGAGTGATTTACAACTTGTGATGGCGTGGATAGCAGTTAGACACAGTTCTAAAATAAAACAATAAAATTTAATTATAAATAGATGTATAATATTACAAACTTAGAGCTACTTAGGATAAATGAATGTAGTTTCATGTTACAATTTGAAGTCTACTAGAAAAAAAGAAGGTTAATTTAGGTTTATTTAGATTTTTTTTGGGTGGTTACGAGGTCAGTCGATTTGACTGATCCCATTTTGAGATTAGGGTAGAGAAAATAACATATAAACTAAGGATTTAGTGAAAAAAAAACATTTGAAACGCATTTAGGAGGTTTTATGGATTACACAAAGGAAATTTGAGATGGCAAAAAGTATTTTTAATTTTAACATGAAAATTATTTTGTACATGGTCTATTCAAAACAAATACTCAATATATTCATGGACAAAACTTTATTTTATTCTATTAAAAATACTTCACTAAGAAATATGACTTTTTTTTTTTATGTGAAAGACTTGTAATATTAACTGAAAGACTGCCAAATTTTGTGAAGATATACCCAATATATAGAGAGTTATAAGTATTAAATCTATGTCAACTTTAAACGAGTACAGAAGGTCACGTGACTCAGTCATATCGGAAGAGTTAAATACCCAAATTAAAACCTTGACCAAAAAATATGACTGTATGTCATCATGATCATGATAAAAAACCAACATCATAAACTTTCTCTCCCTCCATCCATCATTTAACTCACTCCCTCTCTCTTTTTATCTACCTATCTCTCTCCATTTCTATCTATTTCTGTCTATATGAGAGTTGAGATAAGTTTACAATAATATTTCCACTCATTATAATCATAAAAAAGGGTAATATATACTAATGACATAGTTAAAAACTATAAACATTAACAAATATTTATAATTATCACTTAAAAATAAAAAAACAGCAGCATGGAACTAAAACAGATTTAATAAATAATTTTTTCTGAAATCACAAACATCCATGCCTAAAATGTAAAAAAAATTAACTTATAAAATTTAAAATTTATTTTTATATAAATATGTAATATTATGTCTAAATGCCAAACATTATATTCCTCATTTTCATGACTCATCATTTGATACCAAACTTAAAACATCTATTAAAACGTTACAAACAAAAAGTAAAAATAAATATTTTTAACACATGATAGTAGCAAGTGTTAAACAGGAGGTGCACAAAAAGAAAACAGAAAATTTTGATAAAGAAAATGAGTATTGATTAATTTCACTGATACTGAAAAATAAATTTTAGAAATTCCTTATAACATGTCCATTATGATGAAAATTACTTTTTTACCACTTCAGTTTAACTTACAAAATAGAAAGTCTCAAAACAGCCATAAAAAAAAAGATGAGGAAAAATTAAAGATCTTAAAAAATCCGAAACAATTAAACATACTTTGTCTATTAATACAAATTCATAATTATGTTCATGCTAAAACAAATACAATTCACTATTATTTCTAATTAATTTATTCCAAATCTAATGATAATTTAATTAAGTATTTTGACACTAAGTTATAGGTCAACTTGTCAGAATGTGCTATTTTATATCTTAAAAAACATAGAAGATTGGTCTTGTATCTAAAAAGAAAACTTAAATATATCTGTGTGTAATTAATGCTTCAAATTATTTTTAAATAATCTATTTAAGTAAATTAAACTAATAAATTAGACTATACCCAAGTCGTATGTGTAAATTTGAAGAGAGTTCTTTCTTTGCATCCATACATCGTTGCAAAATCCCTTCTAACTGCACATGGTTTTTTAGCATTAACTGAAGCTGTTTACTGTGGCATGTACACAAATCTGGTAAAATAGAAGTATCTCCAATATTACTCGCTCTTGTTTGATTCTGCACAAATGCCTAAAAATTTCAAGAAAATGAGTAAGCAAAAATCACATTCCAATTGTCAGATACATTTTGCATTATTTTTTCACTATTTAAAAACAAATTCTGATCCTTTCTTTTAACTTTCAAAGTCTTTACAATTTTCTTTAACTTTATTATATGATTTAAATTTCAAATTTTCTAGTATCCTGAAAAATCCATATGAATGTTTGCTCAATAACAGTATAATTCACTGTCAAACTATTTTGTAAAAAAGTTATGATAGAGCTAATAACTACATGACTTCATTTGAGTAAAATTATTCTTAATTTGTTTTAAAATAAAATTTTATAATTACCTAAGCCATGCTTATAGCCCAGTATATATAGCAAGTTCTAAACTAATCTGGTAAATCTTGAATGAAAATGTTTCATAAGTATGTATAATTGTGAATACTAATTTGTTTTTTATTATAAAAAAAAATCTAAACAATCAAGAAAAATGCACAATTCTACAAATTAACCACCAAATGAATTTTTTTTCAAGTACAAATTTCTTCAAAGATTATATTATCATGCTAGTACTTGTAATAATGGAATTACAATGCCTTATATGAAAAGTAAAACTAAAATCCAATATATACTTCCCCTCCTTCCCCCCAAAAAAGGTAGTTAGCTCAGAAAGGAAAGTGCTACATGCATAAAGCACAACTAAAATCCATTAAGGAGCCCTCCCATAATTCCATCTTCTGCTTTATGGCCAAAATATTTATCAGAAACCATCAAACTAATATGTTAAATAGTTCATGACATCATATCAAACAAACACCCACAACTGATAGAACTAATTTTGACTGTATAAACTTTGAAACATACCTGGGCCAAGTCATTCTGTTCTCTTACAATTCGTTGCGCCTCAAACATCAACTTCTCTAGTCCATACAAGCGAGCTTCTAGACCTTTAACTTCTTTCATATCAGCATTGTCTAACTTTTCTAAAGTGTCAGCTATTTCACCACATAATACATGTAGTGTGCTCCCACTAAACTGGATATGAAACATGAATTAGTAAAGAATTCATAATATCTTTAAATACAGAATACAATCAAATTCACAAATAAATATAATATTATTTGTTAATGAAGTATATTAATTATTCTTATTTATTCAATACTGTTTATTTTATTATTGTTTAATATTATTTCAGTTGCAATTCATTCATTTCATTTTAGCAGCATGAGCATCACTTTTGCTCAAGTTCAAAATAAAATAATGACCAACTTTTTGTAACTCAACAAGCTGCCAGTTTGACTGAAATGAATAGTGAAATGATGTTGCCAATTTTTTAACTACCTGATCCCTATACATACTGCTTGTCTGGAGAATTGAGACTTTCATCACACACTTAAATTACTGATTCATGAAAAATAGATATATTATGTTAAAGCTGATGCTGTATGTTATAATTATATCAAGTTAACAAACTGAGCAGCATCTACACGTTCCATCAGTATCTATCCCAATGCAATATTATTCATAACAGTGTCCAGTTAAACATTTTAATCTTTTTTTTTATATATTTAAACATTTCATCACTATCTGCAACATCATTACTGCAACAAATACTTTTAAAACATTTTATTATTAGATGTTCAGTTAACTCTTAACATACTAATCACAGAACCATTCCTCCCCCCCCCCCAAAAAAAAGAGTTCAGACAGTAAATAACTCATTACATATTTCAGGGTGAGAAAGAACCTACAGTTGTCTTTTAACATAACTTGTTGTTCAGCAAGTAAATAGCTTGATGATGGATCATGAGAGAAAAGATTCAAAACAAAATTATTTTAAGTTCTGATATTTTAAAATTTCTGGATAAAATTATTTTGATGAAAAGTATTTTATTACCCTAGGACCTTTAACTGCATTTCATTTTCCAAGGACTTCCCAGTCCTGTAAATTAAAAAATTTACAGGACTTGCCAGCACCCACAAAAATCCTGACAATGTCACATACTTGTGAAACACTTTTAACTGAGTCTATTCTGTTAAATTTTCTAATAACTCGTGTTTTTAGTGTGAATTTCATTAACCTTTATTTCCCAGTAACCATAATACATATCTTACTTGTTCAAGTCCTCGAAGACACTGATCTGCAACATGTTCGAGACTACTCTGATTATCCTAATTAAAAAATAAAAATTAATGATAATAAAATATTCTTTCAAATTAATTGATGCTTTATATACAATTGGTTAAAAGTAAGCAGCATCAAGTTTTGTTACACTATCACTAAGTTTTATGTGCAAAAAAGTTACTGTACTACAAGGATGAAAATATGCAGAAAATAATATAAAAAGTAACAGATGTTGAGGGCCTCTCATAAACACTCAGAAATCAATTTCTCATAGGCAAGGTAGTTCATTGTATAAGGGTTCACAACCACCAACATATAATGTAATAGCTAGTATGTATGGAAAGCACCATAAGACCTCCAAGTTTGAAATTGCATAAAAAATTAAGTAAATGCCCACAGTGATGTAAAGATGAATTTCTCAAAGATAACTTTCAAGTACATGTTTGTAAATACTTTACGATAATTACATTTTACCATACTATACACCTGGAAAAAAGTTAAGCACCCCCAAATATTTTTCAGGATTGCTTATTGAAAATAAGGTTTAATTTTCATGATGTTGAGCAATGTTCATAATTTCAAACATAATTAAAAGGATGCGAG
>NW_013665671.1:392878-412169 GCF_000517525.1 Limulus polyphemus | reverse complement strand
GAAAACTGTCCATATTTTGATGTCATGATATGTAAATTAAAAATTGTTATTTACGGTGTATAATCTGTTTTCTGTGCCCAACAATGCATAATTTCATTTGATAAACACGTTTAGATTGAATGGTAATTTATAATCAGTCACAAGAATGTCGAATCTGAATCACCTGAAAAAAACACGGGGGTGCTTAACTTTTTTCCAGGTGTATACTTTATATTTTTAACATGGTTAGCTGCAAAAACCTATATCATTTATTACATACTTTAGTATACATTAAGCTAAAATAGGTGTGTATGCTAACACAGCTATATAAATCAAAGCATTTACCACTTACTACTCTCATAGATATACCTACATGATAAATATAAAATAAATGTCTTATTTTCAATTATATACTTATAGTTCTCCTGCTTTTGATTTTTAAATAATATTTCAGCCTCTCTATGATAAGTTCTTCACCATGTTCTATTGAAGAAGATATGTAAAATTAAATCATATCTAACTCATAACAGAAAATAAGTTAAATAATTAATACACTTAATTAACCTGAGAACTTATCCACTGTAACAAGGTCAATGCAGTACTATCTCCATGTAAAGAATCTGTCACCTGTTGGGACACTCCACATAACAGAGATGGTAAGATAGGTATCTTGGACAGAAGGCTTAAATCATGGCTAAAACTGGATAAATATATATACACATATATATATACACACACAAGTACAAAAATACTATAAGGTGCTTATAAATACAATATTTCTAAATATACAAAAAATATAATGCTAACTCTATGATGAGCAGTTTTTTTTTTAAACTAAAGGAATCAAAAACCTTTATAAGATATTAAGATATATTTAATATACAATATGTCAGAAAGTTATTCATACAACAATAACAAAATATCATACACTATGTGGACATATTTATCAAAACTTTTATACATATACATATAATTGTTTGTTTCCAAATGTTTCAGCAATGCTATGCAAGGGGTTATCTTTGTACAGCTCTCCCTAATTTTGAACTGATTAACTAAAGGGAAGATAATTACAGTCAGACCAAATGGAGGAGTTTGACCATCACTCTTCTATGGCACTCATAGGCCCAAAGTAAGGAACAAGTTTTTATAGCAACAGGCCACAAACCTTGAACCCCATGGTGAGTTACTAAAAATGTCCTTATGGATTAAATTGAGTAGTTTTTTTATTAATTTCAAAGGTATTAATTAAGAAATGTGATACAGTAGAGTAAAAGGAAAATTATGATATTTATAAACATAATACACAAAGAAAAGCACAATAAAAGCCAAATGAGCTTTTATCAGAACTGAAAATACATAATAATCTATTATAATAATACTTAGTTTTTATCTGTCCTGAAAGTGCACATGCATCTTACTATCTAAATGTGCATGCATGTGCACTTCATTTCAGTGGATGTAAATAAACTTTAGCAAATATTTTGTCTAACATTAGGTTTTAGAATATCATAATAAGTTTACTTATTGAGAGTATTAAGTACTATAAAGTTTAGCTTTAACTAAACTAAAACAAAACATGTACACAAGTTACAGTGTTAATTTATTACTTTATCAAGCATAGGCCATACAGTGTCTGCAATCAGAATCCTTTGGTATTCTAGAATTACTGATATGATAAAGATACTAAATTGACTACAAATGTTTTATAGGTCTCTGTTAGTTCTTGTTTAATGTTTGAAGAAATTTTGCAATCAAACTACATTAAAAAATATTTGAGAAACATCTCTCTCAGAATGGCCTTAAAAATAAACGAACAAAAAATTTTACAACTGATAACTTCGTGTTGTGATAAAACAAAAGTAGAAGAGGAAGATTTGAGAATTATCTTGTACTCTATGGCAAGGAAAAAACAAAGAAAGTGGACTTACTTATGGAGAAGTTCAACTTTATAGCTCCTGCTCTGTAGATACTCACTGAAGTTCTGCTTAAAAGTTTCAGTTCTACTCCTAAATGCACTAATTTCAAAACCAAAATTAATTATCAAAAACAGAGCCACATTTCATCAAAAACATGGTATCATTAGTTAGAATGTAATGCTGTGTTGAACTATGAAAAAAAGAAGAAAACTACACTTTATGTGCACAATTATAAAGATTTATCTGACAGCAAAATTTATCTACCAAGAAGTTATAATTAAGTTGTAATGAATTATCTTATTACAAAAGTTAATACTAATGCAACACACAAAGAATACACTGATAAAACTGAAATGAATTAAAAACAGACCATTTCAGCTTCTTACATAGTATCTTATTATTAAAAGTCTGACATAACAGTGAGCTCAAAAGCTCTCTAAGGGCAGACATTTTGTTTGATATGAATTTTTTCTATACTTAGTTTTTCAAATTTCCTTTACCTTTCGAGCATATTAACTATGCAAATTATTTTTTTCTTTCTTGAAATTGCTATATAATTGCCAACATTACTTGAAATCTCAGAATATTACTATATAACAGGTCAATATAAATAGCTATAGCAGAAATAAAGAAAAAATAAACATTTACCGGGTAATATCATCAAGGTTGGCTACAACAGCTGCCCACCCTTGTTGCTGAAGATGTTGGTCATGAACTAGATTCTTACAAGTACTTGCTTGTTTTTTGGCTAATTCATGAAATTGCTGAGATATTTAATAAAAGTGAAATCAATATCACTGTTAGCTCTACTTTCAAACAACTTCAAAAAAGTTCCAAGTACAAAAAGTGTCAAAGGAGTAAAACAGGGGTAGAGAGATATTTTCAAAACCAATATATATTTGATAACATATGACTGACCATAACAAGATATACATATAAACAGAAGACCATTAATTTAACCCTTGGAATCAAGTAAAACTATTAATTTAAAGTAATACCAATCAAGTCACACATTATAACTATCTAGTTATATTAATACTTTTAATCTCAACATATAGTAGCATTTTACATAAAAAATTATATTAATGAGGTGTAACAATAAAATTAACAGGAACAAATGCTGATAAAAAAAATCATTTAGCATAGCAAAACATTAAAGAATGTATTCCATACATTCTTATGCCTTATAAATTCTGAACACTTTAATTTTTATTACAATTTCTTGATCTCTACACTTACCTGATGAAGGTCTATGAGTATAAAAATGCAAGATTAACCTTTTAGAATGGTAGGTGAGTACATTTGTACATTAATTTTTTTTTCTTTTTACTTAAATATGCCAGAAAAGCATAAGCTAAAAGATTATGCCTTCAGCTTTGACTTCAAAAGGTAAATATGAAATGATGAAGAGAAAAATTAATTATCAAAACAACTAAACATCTACACATAGTTGGTTAATCTGAAGCCAAAAAAAGTTTATGAAATATTACAAAAATATGTGACAAGTTTGTGTAGCACCTTCATAAAATTATATTTCTTTTTATGTCATTGTTTTGAAATTACTATTCTATAAAAATTAACTTTTTATGAAGCAGACTATTTTTCATTTATTCCCTCTTCTTTAATCCATCCTTTTAAAAGAAATAAAACATATTATAGTTCTTGTACACATGATACACATATAACTTATAAGTATGTAATACACAAAGAAGTATTACTCACCTTTATAAATATTTATGTATATTACTTCTGTATTTACGTTTGCATACCTGGGCTAAATGTGCTCTGTTAAGCACAGTTTCATATGTTGAGGGCAAGTCTATGCAACTTTCTACATAAATCTTCATATCTGGACCTTGTAAATAAAAATAAAGTTTTCTGCTTCAGTTGAGCTATCATAATTTTATAATCTCCTTAGACTCCAACATTCTAAGCTCGTATACAAACAAATGTAAATAGGTAAGAGGAAAAGAAGCATTTAAATTTATGATGTGAATTATATCTTACACTATCCTTTATTTTCTATTACTTTACATGAAAACTTACTTTGATAATTGTTGCTATCTGATGAGATAAATGAATAGATGTTAACATTTTCCTTATCTGACAATATATTTCTGATAGATACTCATATCTTCACACAGTAGGCTATCTTCCCCACATTTCTGCCTTAAAGATTTGCATGCCATTAGCTTTTAGTGAACTCCCAGATAATCTCATATTTCTTGTGAATTGCACCAATGCACAATGATACTATTATGCAGCAAAAACCTTCTGCACTAACTCCCTCTATGCATTGGCACTTGTGATTCTTGATTTTTTGGCAAGGCAAGTAAGAAAATATGCACTGCAAGTGGGTAGGATGGGTTGGAATGTGTTTGCAGAGGTGAGTATCTATTGGAAATACATTTTCAGATCAGGAAAATGCTAACTTCTGAACGGTACCACACATCTTGACATAGCAAGCTAGAATCCCACGTTGAAATGATGGAAGGGACGTTGAAGTGATGGAAGAATTACCTAGATGTGCTCCCTTCAGAAAGTGCACATAGGAAGTTCATGGGGTGTGACACCTGATGGCAGAAGCTCCATAGGACCACACCCATGAGAGGCCTCATCTCATCCAGTTTATACTCTTTGCCCGGGAATAAAAGAAAGAATAGTCAAACGAGCCACATATGTCTCAAAGACGGGCAGAATAAGAACATGGCTGTTCGATTACTGGTACACAAGAGGTTGGAGAGCCAATCCATGTAGCATGGTTGGGGTGCATTCAAACCATACCTTGTGCTCACCTAACTCTATTGTCAGACTTTATTATACAAACACCAGCTTCAGAAGGAGGGCACATAGAAAGTGGTATGTTGTGTGCACACCTCGACTCAACTGAACAGATATCAGCTGCAGGAGGAAAGCACAGTTTATTAGTACATGCTCATCTGAACTCAGCTAAACAGGTGACATCTGCAGGAGAAGAGCACATGTATAGAGTGTTGTGAATCTTAACACTATTAAACAGAAATGAATGTAGAAGAAAGGCACTGGACAGTGGTATGTGCTTGCTCAACTCAACAGTCACATACTGCAGGAGGAGGACACAGTATTGTCTTATGTACTTGCCTCAAATCTACTAAACAGACTCCAGCTTCTGCAGAAGGAGGGCACAGCATTATAGTGTATGCTCATCTCAACTCAACTGAAAAGACTCAGACCACAGGAGGAGGGCATAAGTGGCAGGTGTTATAGCTATAGGAGGGGTGAACTGCACTACACTGACAGTGCCACCACTTGCTCCATTTTCAACCTTTGTTCTCGCCCCAGCAGTTAGGTCCCAATTGGTGAGGTTTCTGTATGATTCACCACCCTAGTGGCTGGGAATTGGTAAATGGCAAGGGTCTACCATACTCCACTTGATGAGAAAAGGGGGGAGAATTTGCAGTGGGGAGACCCAGACAAAAAGGCCCAAATCCCTGTTGCTCCTTCAGTCTGGAAAGACCTTTTACTGAAGACAACGCAATGAGTGACCATATATTATTATTATTCTGCAAACCCAGGAAGCATGAGCCAGGGAAATGGGGAGAACACCCCTGGTGCTGGCTTTTTCCATGGTTGTCCATAGAATAGGAATTGTCTGGATCAGTCACTAGTCAGATATATAGATATACACAAGAATACCTCAAGTGGTTTGCAGAACACCCCATCTCATAGTGGAGATATATGGAGCCAGGAGGGATAGTATGAGCACTTTTCATTATCCTGTGAAATTTCGTAAATCAGTATACCCTGGGAGGTACCACCTATCACCTAGCAAGACCCTATAAGTGAATGCTATGAGAAAAAAAAAGATACTTACTTGTCTAGAGACGGTGGGTAGATTGTAGAATAGCAAACGGAGGCAGGTGGTAACTTTCAGGGGATAATACAGCCAGAAGAGAAGACAGTTGGTGATGAAGGTATGTAAGGTAGTCCCCATGACTTCCTGAGGATTTCATCCAGCAGCTATCAGGAAGGAAATGAGTGAGGTAACAAATCTAATGGGAGGAAATGTAGAACAGTCTGTAAGCATCAACTCCCAATGAGGAGTAAACTAAACATAGAAGTTACCAGCCCCAACATGTAAGAGTACAAAGAGAATGTCTCTGGAGGAAGAGGAATCCTAAGGAATGAAGAGTCAGTGACAGGATCCTCAAAATTGTGAGGTACGAGAGAAGTAGCAAGAAATGGCACAAACAAGGCAGAGTAGTTTGTCTAGGTCTGATCAATCATAGAGGTAAGAAACTGCTTAGGGTAAAAAAGAATATAAGAGGGATGAATGAGGGTATGGGAAGAATCTATAGCATAAATATTTGAAAAAGACAATCACGTGTGATAAGTTAGTTAAAATAGGTTTTGAGAGAAAGACAGTATTAGGTGCAAGTTGCCAATGACTTGAAAGATTCACGTGTATGAGCAAACATATTGACACCAAGGTCCCATTCAGGAATGGGAGTGAGGTGAAAGGGTTTATGGAGAAGGAATTAATGGAATAAGGTGGAGAGAACTGGGGAGGAAAACACCCTGTGATATCGAGAAAGGGAAAATTTTGTGGACAAGGTCGCATGATAACTGGCAATGGTGGAAACAGCTAATCCATGGTTGAACAGCCAGGCAAAGAAAGAGGAGAGATGGCCAACAGTAGATTGGTCAAGATGAAGGTGATGACAAATGGACCAACAGCAAAAGACACACTACTTACACTATTAGATGGATGAAATGGAATGATAAATGAAGAAGGCTGCATGATTCAAGAGTCAGATTCTACAAGCAAAGGATGGGACATGTCTCAAACATGAACATGGAGAAATAAGAGCCCTTGATGGAATAGTGACATGCAAGATTGAAGCAAAGGATATAGTTAGCAGGGGAAGACGGGGTCAGGTTGTCATGTAGGTAAAGTAGAGGGAACCAAGGTTGAGCCAGTCAAAGGAGTACCATAAAGAGAACACAACAAGGAATGTCAAGAATAAAGGCCAGGACCTGAGATAAAAGACAGAGTTAGATATACATAAAGGAAAAGAGGAAACCAACTCTACTGAAAGCATTGACAGCCAGAGTAATGGAAAGAGATCATATCATCTGTCATGGCTCCATACATGCTCTCTGTGAGATGGGAAGTTATGCAAGACCACTTGAGATATCCTCATAGTGTATCTATATATCTGACTATTGTCTGATTGTATCTATTTCATGGACTATCATAGAAAAAGCCAGCAGCAGGGGTGTTCTGCCCAATTTCCTGGATTGTGCTTGCTGGCTTTTCAAAATAGGGTTACACGCTCACCTGTTGCATTGTCTCTGACAGGTTTTATATATAGAATGGATTATTTTCAGTAGGTGTCTCTGACTTGTTTGCAATAAATTTCAACAATAAACAAACAGCACACAGTCCACTTGTTTTAAGATAATATATCAAAATAAGTCACCCGTATTTACAAATGTTCATTACACTGTTGGTTATCAAAGATATATCCAGAGCTTTAAATAATTCTTTTTTTTGTCAAATTTCATACCGGCTAGTTCAGTTACTTTAGAACACAATTTGACAAGATGAATTATTATTCTCCACATTTTTATTACAATACAATCTGTGATAACTTCACTTTAAAATCATCACTATATGCTCTTTATGGCTAAACTCACAATCATGCAGTCTAGATCTACCTATCTATATAACTAACTCGACCTACATTTTGGACATGTATTTATAACCCAACCAAGACCTACAATGTCCCACACATTATAGGGTATTATGATGTAGTAATACAACAATCACCAATTCGTTAGACAAACAAACACTTAGCCAAAGTAAGAACCTAGTATTTTTTTATATTTTTCAAGTAGCCTATATTCAAAGTAAAACATAATAAAAAATCAAAATAGCAAATATACTTTGCACTATAAAACTTTTGATAGTTATAGTATTATCTTATGAGGTTTGAAAACTATTAGGGAATAAATAAGAATTAAATCAGAAAGTCAATTCAGATAATGTTGTATTATTGTGTTCAAGTAACAACATTTAACTTCTTCACACTAGCCCCAGTAATATTTAATTTTTGCAATGATGGTATAATACAAATTTACTTTCTAAAAGTTAGCTGTGTAACACTGAAACCAAATTACCAGTATTTTTTATATGGAAGAAGAAACTTCCATTTTAATATTATACCATTTTGAGTTAATCAAAGTTAACCATATGATCCTAAAGTAACTTAAATAAGGCAGTTAAATGGATACTAATGGATTCTGAAATTATTAGCTCAATTAAGTTATAATATAGCCTTTCAAAGCTTATATCTTTATTTCTAGTACATGATAAATAAGAAACTAAAGTCAGTTAATAACAAACATTTAAAATTTTTTGATTAAACTAACTAGTTATAATTATATTTAGAAAAAAAAATTATAGCATTGGTAAACAAGATGCCTGATTTCAAAATTTTATTTGAAAAGTCATTATTTATAACACTTGCATTTTGGCATATTTTAGACATCAGTGATACATAAAGCATATTTCTCATGAGAATTAACTTCTAAATAATAAAACATTGGTTCTGTAACTAGTCTATGTTATAAGAGATATAGGTATCCTAAACAATACTAACATGATGAATACATTGATGAAAAGAAGTCTGTAATATAACCATTAAAGAGCTAGTCCACTGTATATTATCGAATAATAAATAAGGAGTAATGCCATAATATTATTCACACACCTAAATTAATTTACATTACTGTATGGCGAGTTAAAAAGGACTCAAAAACTCCATAAATCTTTAATCTAGACACATTGTCAGTGTCTAAAAAAAGTCAAAGCATGACAATTTACTATAGCAACACTTAATTGACATTCATATTGTGGAATTAACTTAGAAATAATTAATTACTGGCTGAATCCTTAACTGCATTGCTGTAGAATCGAGCTGTGTTGATTTCATAAAACCTTAAAAAATATTCATTAAGCTGAAAATGAAATAATACAAATATTATTTCTTCCCTTCTGTATATTTTGTATAAATATTTGTTCTCCATATTATAGCTTGTAGTGTTTGTTATATAGTTATGTGGTTTGAAATATTTTAGATTGCTTATGATGGAATGTGTAAATTCCAAAACATCCAAAGATGTTATTTTGTTTTGCCATGGTAATCCTGCTTTTCATTAGACCTCAAAAAGCTTTTGGGGTAATTATTAGCCCAATCAAATAAAAACACTGACACCTAATGTTTCTTTTTGATACTATATAGTAATGTAAGAATGTCTGGCTATTTGCCTGCTATGGCTCAGTGGTAAGCCTAGGGGCTTACAATGCTAAAAACTGGCTTTTGATATTTGCAGTGGGCACAACACAGATAACTCATTGTGTAGCTTTGTGCTTAAGACCAAGTAAAAAAAAAAGAATATATTTATCATCCCAAGTTTTCAAAACATTGAAGGAGGAGGTCCTTTTCTTTCAAATGACCTTTTTGCAAGTAAGTTTGCACCCTATATTTGAAGGTTCTTACTTATTTTCAAAGGGTTCATGTAAAAAAAAAAGGTCCTCTTTGTTTAATTTTTTTCATCAAAACAATACAGAATTTATGATAAATACAGAAAGAGGGCAAAATGAATCAACTGTGTTTGTATCATTTTTTTCTTCAGAAGCCTTTTTTGTATGATTGAAAAATAATTATTTAAAAAAAGGGAAAGTGGGGGAAAGCAGCTGCAAAAAAGTGGGTGGAGATGCTAAATGTATTTGTTTTACTTCACCTAAAAAAACAAACACACAGTCTGGCTTTTTTTAATTAATCTTTGAAAAAAAAGGAGGGGGAGCTAGATCCCCCAGATCTGTGCCTACGTATACAACATTAAGTAATAATTATTCAAATACATAATAAAAGGATGAAGTCAATTAAAAAAACAAAAACAAGAATGAATAGGATAGTGCAACAACTGTAACAATATTACACAAGCATGGGCGTCTACAATAATTACAGGCAAGAGAATAAGCTAGCTCCCACAGTCAGATTTTATGGTTTTAATATTTGTAAGGTTAGTTTAAGTCATATTGCAGACTTGCAGCTATATATACTCCATAATAGTCAATTTTGGTTGACCCCAATCATGCTGTCTCATGGGATGACTGTAAGATTGCATCAGTCTCTGTGATAACCTGATGCCAGTATTACGAGCAGTTGACAACAGGTTGACCCCGATCACACTGTGTTAGGGCTCAGGAATGTCAATAAGACCAAGTTGGTCTCTTTGATGACATGAGGGAGAATTGCCAATGCCCAATAGCTAAGAGGCCACCGTGGTATTGACATTATTCAATATTTAGCTACAGTGTAGATTTTAAGTAAAGCTACTGACAAACTTGGCAACTTTTATTAGAATTGAAAATTAAGGGTAACAAGTAGTGTGAAACTGCAAAGTGAATAAAAACATGTAAATTCATTTAGATATGCTGAATGAATAAAGAAAGAATTATGCTTCTCATTTTCAGTAATAGTAATAATGAGGACTACTAATTACAATTATTTGATTATCTTCATGACACTTGATTTAATTATAATTTTGATTAATTGATTATTGGAATAATCAAACAATAATTTCAAATTGTTGACTTTTTTGTGACAGTAATCGATTAATCATGAATTTAATTAATTGCTTAGTTTATGAAAAAATTTAACAATGTATTTGCTGCTCATAGGTAAGTGATTGTATTGATTAATCTAGTAATTCAACCAGCTCTAATCCCTAAACAATCTACCCAGTGCTGGTAGGATTTCAATTCCACAAATTGACAACTCCTCACATGAACCAAGTAACTGAATTATAAATCTAACTTGTTCCTAAGAGAAGGATACTTCTCACAACATTTACATTGTGTAAATTTATCACTAAACCTACTATAACTAATATTTTATGTACCTTAACAATCTTTATGTATGTATGTATATTTGTGATTATGCTTAATACTTTCTAAACCTCATTTCAGTATGAAAAAATACTAAAACATAATAACAAAGGAAAATTTATAAAATAGAGCTCACTTGTCCCATAATCAATACTTGGTACAGGTGGAGAAGGTGACTCTATTGCTACCTTGCTGAAAAGGAAAATTGGGCTTGTGTCAGTTCCTGCACTATAGCTACAAACACGGTTTGGATGATCCAAAGTTTCACCTCCACTGGCCAAAAGAACTTGTTTTTCTTCAGGAATCTTGCACTCCTTAGAAATAACTCCTTTTAAATGCGCAACACTATCATCCACCAAAGGGAAATAACAAAATGGTTAATTCACTGTTATCACTTATTTTAAAATAAAACATTAGCAGTGTATTTTCTAAATTATTTTATAATTTGAGTTGAAATACATGGAAGAAAAACTTTTTAATTACTGTAATTACATTATGAATAGTATGCAAAAATATCTTACAAGTTGAGTTAGCATAATCAATAATTTAGTATAATTGCTGATGACATTTAACTCTTCTTCTTCTTCTAGCTGTATTGAAGATGTTAAGGTTTTACAAAATTATTAACATCAATTGGTAATTTCTTCTCAAATACATTGTGCTACTATATTAAGAGTACAAAACACAAAAACTGACATACATGTTCTTAGATGTTCTTGTTCAAAGACATTATAATAAATTAAAATTCAGTGCATTTCAAAAACCTTTTGCTTTCAGCATACCACTACATTATAACTAACCATCCTGTAAGTCAGAAACTAAGCACATTTTACACATACACTTGGTGTGTTATTAATATATGTTCTGATATTACAGATATAAACAACGATAAAGTATATTTAAAAGCAGTAGAAGTAGATAGAGGTTTTGACCCTATTATTGTTGACAGAGTTTTCCAAAAAATGAACAAAAGACATCTACAAATGAAATACTTTGAATTAACTCCCTTAAAGACATCTCAAAAAAGTTCATTAGTATACCATTTTTCCTTGGGATTTCAGAAAAAATTTCTAAAGCATTCCAATTAAATGGATAAAAAGTAGCATTAATTCCACAACACAAAACTGTCAACCATCTCAATACAAACACTCAAAGATCCTAAAAAAAAATTGGAGATACAAACAGAATTTAGCAAATCATTTGTAGCTGTAGTAAAATTTACATGGGATAAGCAAGTATAAAATAAAAAAAAAACATTGAAAGAACACCAGTATATGGCAACACTATGTCCTCTACTGTAGCTGAACATTTATGGAACTGTGTTGGTAATTATGACTGGAAAAATGTAAAGACCTTAAGAATGCAGAAACAATCATACGAAGGAGCTTAAGAGAGAGTATTTGTATAATTAAAAACAGATATGTGTATATAAATAGAGATGATAGACCAATCAACATGTCCTATTGGAATACTTATTTATCTTAAGTAATCACTCATTTACAATTTACTTTCCACCACTTGTTTTTAAAAATGAAGTCACTAATCAACAATTGTAGCTCAATATATGCTAACATTGTATATACTAGCTCTGATGATGGTAACTGTGTTACCAAAACTAGTCACTTGTAACTAATAAAAATTTTACCTTTCATTGTGCCAAAAACATTGTTTTTTGTTTTTTGGCAAACGACCTTTAGCTGTAAGAAGTGCAAGGTAATTTTTGAATCATGCATTTAATATGGACAGAAATTCATTGAACAGCATGACTGAAAAGTATCTCAGCAAGAATTTAATTCAGTTAAGGACCACTGAGGCAAAGATCTGTTGCTGTTAGTAAGCTAATAGAATTGTAGGTTGTATTTGTTGACATTACAAGGCAAAAGTTATCTCTACACAAATCACTATTTAAGCCTCACTTAGAATAATAATTAGGATTTTGGTATTTTTATCTAAGAAAAAATATTGACTTATTTGAAAGGATTCAGAAGATATCTACTTGAATGATTCTGAGGATGGAAGAGTTATCTATTAGGGATAGGTTTACAAGACTAATAAAGAGGTTGATAAAATAAAGGTCTCTAATTTCTTTTTACTGTATTCTGAAAACATTAAAGTTAGAGAATACAAGTTTAAGACTGTGAAAGGACAGGCTATGCTCCAGTTAAGATGTCTAGTTTTGAAACGGTGATTAGCTTAAGGAATGAGTTACACCACCAATAACAGTGAGGCTGGCATCTAACAATAATTTAAAGAGAGCAAGATGATTTGCTGAAAAATGAAATGTAGATCTAAATGTTTACTTTATTTCCGGAGTGGGTGTACAGGGGCAGCCTTGAAAGACCAGATGGTCCCTTGTTGTCCACATGTTATGAATAATGAATGCACCAATAAAAACTTTCAAATTATCTTCCTAAAACAACCTAAGCCAGTAAAACAAGGACATTTGTTAGTCATAATTAGTCTATTGAAAATCATGATTGACTGCAGATGTTATTTACCAAATTCCTTTCCTTTAGTCTTTCATAAATTTCAAGTCAAGAGTAGGAAAATAACCTTTGCCTACCACAAGGCATTGTTAGGTAAAGTAAAGAATATGGATAAACTTGGAGTACCAGAACCATCCACAATGAGGCCTGCAACAAGTCATACCCTAGCCATGGTTAGCAGTGTTGTTTTGTAATAGATGAGAATCCATATACACCAAGATCTGTGGCAAAAGCTGACCACATATCTCATGCAGCATAATCAAGGAGGATCTTTGTCTAAAAATGAGGCCAATGGCATATGAATTCAACAAAATAAGGTTTCCCATGATACCTCCCATTCAACATCTGCATATCTCAAGTAGCAAGAGAAAGAAACTGATATTCATGTTACAGTCCTTAACAAATGACAGGCATCATCACACTGATGCTCAAAAGTGCCCATAAAATGAGTTTTGCAGGGGCTTGTTAAAGCTTCCCATCAAGTCTGTCATGATGCCTACTGTTTTAGGCCCATTACTTGTTCTTATATTCTTACCAAGGAACAAATACTTTTGAATTCAGATCCTATTATTATTTATCTTGGTATTGGCCATGCTGTCAGTTGTAAACACAGACTAGCTCACAGATGACTTCACGTGACCCTGTTAGCTATTATGACTCTGATACTTTATTCTTAACTGGTTTAGACTAGCAATGTTACACACACTTTAATACAACATTTTCAATCTATATTATTGTATACAGACTTCAGATATTTGTAACTGAGAAACTAAATCAGCATTTTAAACTTTAAATTGCAAAATTGGATAGTAATTACTAGCCAAATTTAGACTACCTACAAGGATTTCCACAAATGTAATCATGACCTAAATTGCATTTGATGAAGTACCTTCTGCATGACATATGGCCACAATGACTGCTATATTGATTGAAAATCATGATAGTTCAGTGGCATGCTGCTACCTGTAGCTGTTTGGTAGGAGCTGTTTACAGCTCTCGTGCATTTTTCATAGATGAAGGACTGATGTTATTCAATACAAAAACATACCAGTCAACTTACTAGATGCAACACATGAAAATATACCAGCCAACTTGCAGGATCTGTGGGTTTCTGCATGATCTGACTGTTGAAACTGGAGCTGGGAAACTGTTGTCCTCAAATTAGGTGGAATAAGAAAGCATGCAAGGAGGACTGGTGTGTTTTAGACATGACAGTCTTTCACCATAACCTTTTACACAGAAATTAGACTGCAAGGCTATAGGAAAGATGCATGGCAATATGGACTGTAATGACATGGCAAGGCTCCAAAATAAGTTAAGTATAACATACAAAACATCTGTGCATGAATTCTTTCAAATTCTAGGTCACTTCTGATACCCAAAATTATATTTCATTTGGATAAAATGATACCAAAAATCCATGAAAATATAATTATAAAAACACTACATACATACAATGTAAATACATTTATAAAGAGAAGGAAAATATATTTCATATTAACCATTAAATTATCAAATAGTTTTTACACTTTTCATCACCAATGGGGTCTACAAACTCTACTGTATTGAGTGCTTTTGTCTTAACTTATAAAGAACTGATAAAGATAAAAACCCAGTGAAGTCATGTAAGATACCCCAACAGTAATTAGTGGAATTAACAGCAAAATTCACAATATTCTTATTATATTTTTTCTTTGTGGCTCATATGTTATTAGGGGCTCTGTAACCAATAAAATCATGGATCCCCAAGCAATTTGGTACATCACTATTTCAGAAAATGTTATCATTTAATTTCTGTAGTGCATATTGGTGTATAAAAGACATTTTAATACAAGAAAGAAATGATCTTAGAACACTAAATTTGTTATTTTTCTTTCATTGGACACTCAACATTTCGCTTTACAGCTTCTCCAGGAACATTCCATTAAAACAAAAACCATAACTGACAGTACAAAGCTTCCAATGGTTTAAACAATAAGTTATAATTAAATCTGTAGCATGTATTTGATATATTAAGTAGTAAAGCTTATTGTTAAAACAATTGTATTGTTGAAATAATTAACTACTACCTGTAGTAAGCAAAAGTTATATCCAAGTTACAGATTGAAATAACAAAAGATATGATCACAAAATAAAATAATTAAAATTATAGATGTCATTCTTTGTCCCTATTCATCTGTGGTCATAGTTTTTCAATGAGAAGAGTTTCTTTAAAATTTCTGTCAGTGTACTTGGTGGCTTTGGTAAGGATATGTACAGAGAATTGTTGTTTCATGTCAGGTGTTACTTGTCCACAATTAGTTAAAAAATTATCTGCAACTGCACTTCTTTCATGTTATTGTTTATAAAGAGCGTAAATATGTTCTCATATCCTTGTGTGTGTGTATGGTACGTGTAAGCTGGCAAACAACACTGGAGACAAGATACCCATCTTTAAATTGCAAACAAGTTTTGTTACATTGTAGGGTAGTGTACCGAGATTTCGAAAGAGGTGGCTTCTGAGGGTTGGACTTGGCCATTTTATAACTTTAATCAGCAGTTCAGGTTTTCTGATTATAGTTTTTGTTTTCTTGGAGATAGTGTCATCAATTAGTGGTACCATAATCTTTTTTCTGTTATCTTTGGAAAATTGTCTTTTTTTCCTCCTATCTGTGTTTTTCATGTTGGAAGTGTGATGCTGACTTTTGCACATTATAGATCTTGAAAATTTGTTGTAAGAAGGTAGACATTCATTGCTCAAAAGGAGTGATTTTAGTTCAGAGCAAGTTGTTATTCTTTCACTATATTCGTGATCAATTCTGTTCAATTCTCCAGTAATTGCACTTTTCTTGGAAACTTTGTGATGATGGGAGTTGAAGTTAAGGAAAGGAAGTATTTTAATTGGTTTGTGAAACAAGGTAGCTTGTATATTATCATCCTTGTTAATTGTTAAGATAATGTCAAGAAAATCTATAATCCTCTTGTCATTTGAGTGATTAAGGGTTAATTGGATGTTGAAATCTATGTAATTTATAAAGTCTAAAAATTTGATTACAAAAGGAAGGCCATCATTCCCTAGTCTAAACACATCATCGATGTATCTAAGCCAAAAAGTAGAGCCAGTGTTGGTATTTCGACACCACTTGACTAGTGCCCTTATTTCTAAGATGTGCATATATATTATGCCATACATATTTTTTTTTATTTTTTTTTTTTTATGAGAGAATGATATTCCAAAAAAGGGGTGTTGACTTATACAATGCATACAAAAAATGTAGGAAAATTCTCAATTGTCAGTGGATGAAACACTGACTTTGGCAGAATGAATTGCACAGTAGTAAAAACCAATCAGAGCCTTTCTTTTGAAATTCTAGGAAATGATCTCATAAAGGTCACAATGTACACTATAGTTGTCATTTCAGTGATATATTTAATAGTTGAACATCAAAATGCCTCCAAAACATATGAGATATGAAGCAAAATTCAAGCTGAAATTATAGGCATCCTGTATAATCTTGGGGGGTAGATGTATATCAAGGAAATTACAGAATTTTTTGGCTTAGATTTAGAGGTTGACATATCCAGTTTATGTTCTTTTGGTAAACCGTATAATTCTGGAATGTGGCTATTAAAGGGTTTAAGTTCATCTAGAGAAAATACTTGTTTTGTAAGTTCATAAATAATCTCTTTAGCTTTCATCTAAATGTTTTTGGTGGGGTCCCTGTAAAGTATTTGAAACTTATTCTCATCTTTTAGGTGATCAAATATTTTTTTTTTTCGGTCGTAGGCATTTCTGCTCATATATACAAAACATTTACATTTGTTCAATTCATTGATAATGATATTATAATCTCTAATAATCTTTTTAAGAATTAACTGTTCTTGGGGATGTAAGTTAGGTTTGGCTTGATGATATCTATGTATTTGTAAAACATTCCTGACCTTTTTCCTCAT
Organism: Limulus polyphemus; assembly: GCF_000517525.1. NCBI lineage: Eukaryota > Metazoa > Arthropoda > Merostomata > Xiphosura > Limulidae > Limulus > Limulus polyphemus. Next base: position 394,917 of record NW_013665671.1, on the reverse strand, counting down.
ATCTACAACTTTTGTTTTAATATTTTTATTAGCATGGAATGGTTGTTGCTTGTTAGTATCAAAAGAGTGTTTACTGAGATTCTTGGAAGCTGCATGATTTGTTACATCTGTAGTTGAACAAATTTCAGAAATGGAATTAATGTCGGAATCTATGTTATCAGTTTCAATAGTAGAGATTGAGTTTGTGACATTTTACTATGTATTACAATTACTTTTGCTGTTGTTCATAGCAAGCAGAGGTTTAGTTGCTTCTCCATTTTCATTGTAATGGTTCCATTGAACAGAATAAAAAGTTTATTCAAGGGAAGCCAATATATTCAAGTATACTTTTTGGAAAGAATGGCCACATCCAACCATAAAAAGCAAACTTTTAAATTCTCATTACACTACTCCACAATGTAATAAAGCAAACTGTCTTACAAAAATGTGTTTGCAATCTAAAGATGGGTGTCTTATATCCAATATTGTTTACCAGTTTACACATAACATCTGTCATCATACATACATTGGGGAAACCATAAGAGCAATAAACACAAGGATCTGACAACATATTCACTCTATTTATAAAGAACAACATGAAAGAAGCACAAATGCAGATAATTTTTAACTAATCATGGACAAATAACACCTGACATGAAACTACCATTCTCTGTAGAAATCCTTACCAAAGCCATCAAGTACATTGACAGAAATTTTAAAGAAGTTCTCATCAAACAGCTAGGCCACAGATGAATAGGGACAAAGGATGGCACCTATAACTTTATTTTATTTTTTCATCTTATCTTTTGTCATTTCAATCTGTAACTTGGGTAGAACTTTTGTTTACTACAAGTAGCAGTCAATTATTTCAACAATACAATTCTTTCAGCAATAAACTTTACTACTTAACAACTTCATATGTCAAATGAACAATGAAGAAATGCATGATATAGATTTGATTAGAATTTATTATTTAAACCATTTGAAGCTTTGTTCTGTCAGTTATTGTTTGTGTTTTAGTGGAATGCTCCTGGATAAGCTGTAAAGTGAAGTGGTGAGAGTACAATAAAAGAAAAATAACAAATTTGATGTTATAATGTCATTGATTTCTAATATTAAGAACTTCAGAAAGTGTTTCAGAAACAGGTAGTTCTAGGGTTAAAAGACCAACAAGTAGAGTACAATTTTTGTGTACAAGAAATATATTTAATACATAAGAAGATTAAAATCTTGCTAATTCATGCAGTATAAAGCTGAACCAGTTACTCATTAAAAACATCGTTTCAGTTTAATTTACTCAAATTTTGAGAAAACAGCAGTACTATGTTTTTGCCATTTGTTGAAAATTCTCCCTAAATTCTCTAAATGAATGTCATTCAGTCTTATGACCAGTGCTCAACTGGAGAGCTGGCCAAAGATCTTATAGTAACAGAAAATCATGTTGCATGAGCCAGTAATACCACCATACCTAACAGGTTCCCATAGGGCTTGAAGAATTGTTCTCTCACTCAGTAGAGAAAAAAGCTCAAGTAAGAGAAATTTAATTTTCATCCTATTACAGGGGCATGAATCAGAATGCTGTAATGAATAAATTACATACTAACGATCATAATTGTGCCCCTGACAACTTAAAAGAAAATTGACCTTGTAATAGTATGAACAGTTCTTATTTTAAAAACTAATTTCAATGCAATGCTGTGGTATTTTAAAATGAGATGAAGTGCAGAAGGACTTGGAGAAAGCAAGTAGGTTTCTGGTAAAATAATGTTACGTCTCCGTTTGTTAATTAACTTTTCGTAACTTCGTTCCGACGAAACTTTAGCGACACAAGTTCTTTTCTTAATAAAACTGGTTTATTCTTTGTATTACAACTTTACGATACACTTATTTTCAACAATCGCACTAAAACAAACGCTATATCAACGAACGTCAATAATACTTCTGACTGCAGTTCAATTACTCACTATCTACACACACATTACATTACTCTGTCACCCTCTTTTATATACCAGACTACCCTATATCTAGTAAATACTAGAGCATTCACCAAGGTACAGAAG
>NW_013665671.1:363471-392118 GCF_000517525.1 Limulus polyphemus | reverse complement strand
TTTGCTGTTCGAGCTGCCATTGTTGCAGGTTTTCTTGCAACTGTTGTTGTCTCTCTTCTTGTTTATTTTGTCTTTCTTCTTGTTTCTTTTCTTTTTCCTCCAACAACTGCTGTAATTTCTCTTGTTTATTTTGCTGTTCGAGCTGCCATTGTTGCAGGTTTTCTTGCAACTGCTGTTGTCTCTCTTCTTGTTTATTTTCTTTCTCCTCCAACCGCTGCTGTTGACTTTCTTGTTTACTTTGCTGTTTGAGCTGCCATTGCTGTAGGTTTTCTTGTAACTGCTGTTGTCTTTCTTCTTGTTTCTTTTCTTTTTCCTCCAACAACTGCCGTAATTTCTCTTCTTGTTTATTTTGTTGTTCGAGCTGCCACTGTTGCAGGCTTTCTTGCAACTGCTGGTGTCTCTCTTCTTGTTTCTTTTCTTTTTCCTCCAACAACTGCTGTAATTTCTCTTATTTATTTTGCTGTTCGAGCTGCCATTGTTGCAGGTTTTCTTGCAACTGCTGTTGTCTCTCTTCTTGTTTATTTTCTCGTTCTTCTTGTTTCTTTTCTTTTTCCTCTAACAACTGTTGTAATTTCTCTTCTTGTTCTTCTTGTTTCTTTTCTTTTTCTTCTAACAACTGTTGTAATTTCTCTTCTCGTTTTTCTTGTTTCTTTTCTTGTTTATTTTCTCGTTCTTCTTGTTTCTTTTCTTTTTCCTCTAACAACTGTTGTAATTTCTCTTCTCGTTCTTCTTGTTTCTTTACTTGTTTTTGTATTGCTGCCATCAAATCTGCTAAGCTGTAGTTTGATTTTCCGCCTCTCGTTTCCATCTTCTTCTCTTTTTTTTTTTCTATCCCACTTCTGACACCAATTTGTTACGTCTCCGTTTGTTAATTAACTTTCCGTAACTTCGTTCCGACGAAACTTTAGCAACACAAGTTCTTTTCTTAATAAAACTGGTTTATTCTTTGTATTACAACTTTACGATACACTTATTTTCAACAATCACGCTAAAACAAACGCTATATCAACGAAAGTCAATAATACTTCTGACTGCAGTTCAATTACTCACTATCTACACACACATTACATTACATTACTCTGTCACCCTCTTTTATATACCAGACTACCCTATATCTAGTAAATACTAGAGCATTCGCCAAGGTACAGGATAGTTCTAGAAACGTGGCGTCACAGTAGTCATGTGACTCGCTGACGCAACAATAATATAATCCAAAATAACATTATTAACAAGTGGAACTGGGAAATAAAATATTATACAAATAACAATGATTAAAAAAGGTTGATTTTGACTGCTTTTAAGTACAAATATATACAATGGGCTATATGGGCTCTACCCACCATATGTATCAAAACCAGGTTTTAGCATCGTAAACTTGCAAACTCATTTTCGAGCCAATGGGGTCAAAAATCATTCTTAAAGGATTACAAGTGTTCAGAAAAAGTATCAATGCCTTTCAGGGATTATAAAAATGTACAAGAAAGAACTTATTGAAACCATAATGATTAAAAAAATTAAGGCTCAAAAAACTATAAAAAAAAACACCAAGTATAATGACAAGGGTACTTAAGTATTGATTATGAGCAAAAAAGTACCAGGGATACAAAAAACATCATACTATCAGCACATACTTGACTGTATTATAATGGTTGTTATTGTTCATTTAATAGGACACAAGATTTATTTCCCTCTCTTTTCAAGTTAAGAAAAATTAACTTTATAGTTCCTCAGTTCTTAGCACATAGACAAGCATATATACATTTATGAACAAACATTCAAAACAAACAAAAAGTTTACTCACGTTTCAAGGGCTAGGTTTATATCAAAAGTCATCATCATTCCTGTCTCCACATGGAATATATATAACATTTTGATAGAGGTACTGGCTCACGTTACAACTACGATTTTATTGTACCTGTAGGAAAGAAAATTTAAAAGTGCATATAGTTCTTTTTTTAGATATTTTCCTGAATTTTATTAAACATTTAAACAGAGTGATAATTTTATCTAATTCAGGTATTTCAAGGGATTAGATAGTCTTCCTATGGTTGTCAATTTGGATGTTCAATTAAAATATTGGAAAATACACATTTAATATTACAAGTAATATAATGTACTCGAAGAGATGTCTATTTGGCACCTTAAATGCTGGTAGCTCAGATGAAAGAGCACTGACTGCAGGAAGTGTGTGAACCAGGGTTCTAGGTTCAAGTTTCAACCAAGGTAGATTGTTTTACAGTTATTAACTGATTAATCAATAAATTAACCTGTCTAAAGGTGGATTAGCAAATACCACTAATCATCCAGCTCTAACTTTGAATATTTAAAAATTTATTTCACAAAATTTTCAACCTTTGATCAGTATCTCCAACTAATTGAGTTGTCTAATTCAAAACAGATAATTCTAGTCACATCCCATCAAAACTTGCCCTCAAATAGCATTATTTCCACATTATCAAAATCTCCCATAACTAGTGTTATAATTATTTCATTTAGCCTACCCTAAAAATATTCATGTACTTTGTTCCTGCACTACACCTTTCCCTACATGTTATTCTTTCTGCATTTAGTTTATCATCATTGGGGCATAATTAGTAAACTTGTAGAGTTTGCTCGTAACATTAAATTCATGGGTATTTTTGGCTGTATTGAGGATACTGATGTATTACAGGATGACTTGAATCTGTTTCAGAGGCACTTTTAACCCTTCAAACTACTCAGTGCAATTTCCTTAGGGGACCCATCCATACTGATCAGCTATCGGTATAGACGTAAATTTTTTTGCATTACTTTGGGGGCCCACATCGGTGCATTACCCTGATTTCATCAATGTTAAATACACCACTGATCAATTGGAAAGTTGGACATATTTTTTGCAATTCACTTAATTATAGTAAGTGCAAGGTAATAAATTTGGATTATCATAATTTGAACCATACATTTAATACAGATGGGAACCAAATCAAAAATGTAAGCTGAAGAAAAGGATATTAACTGACATACTGGTAGAAGACTCAATCAATCCATCTGTGTATTGCTCTATTGCTAGCTGTAAAACTAACAGAATTTTAGTATGAATTAATAGACACAGATACAATAGATTACAAATCAAAACAGGCAATTATCTTCACATAAAAATCATTTTCTATGTCTCACTTGAAATACTTTATAGTTTTGGTTTCCTTATCCATAAAGAAAAAAAGGATATTGACTTATTGGAAAGGGTTCAGAGGAGGGCTAATAGGATATTTTGGAGATGGAAGGCTTATCTTATGTGGATAAGTTGAGATTTCACATGATCTGCCTCTCTGGAAAAAGAAGGGTAGGAGATGATGATCTTGGCATTTAGAAAATTACTTAGCCAATTGATATGATAAAGACCTCCAATTTCTTTTTTACTATATTCTGAAGACAATGAAAAGGATGAAAAGATACAACTTTAAGATTTGGAAAAAGACAGGTTCAGTTAAGAGACAGTTTTATTTTTCTAACAAGGTGACTGACGTGGAATGAACTGCCATTGCTAGTAATGAAGGTAAACACTTCTCAGGAGTTTAAGAGAGGAATTCATGATTTCCTGGATAATAAAGAATGGGTTTAAATTTATACTTTTCTGAAGGACAGATATACAATGGTAACCTTTAATTACCAGATGGTTCCTTATTATCCAACCATATTTTTTGTTAAATGTTAAGTTATACACACAAACTGTTAACATTCTATATGAAATGCACAGAGAAACTGATGATTTCCTGAATAGTAAAGAATGGGTTAAATATTTATACTTTCATCAAGGATGGGTGTGCATGGACAACCTTGAAGGATCACATAGTCCCTTGTTGGTTCTATCATGTTAGCATCCACTCTTGCTACAAATGTAAAAATAGTAAAAATTTCTTTTGACACATGTAAGCAAAATGTTAGATTAGGAGTGGGGCTTTTGAGGAATGATACAAGAATACTAATATAAAATAATAATGGAATGACTGAGTTATTAAATTCTACTTTTTCTCTTTAATTTTTATAAATGAAAATTTAAACAACAGTCCTCATTTTGAACAGTTGCTAGATGAAAACAAGAATGAACAAGATAATCAAATTAATTCTGTGCTTGTTAAGAAAAAATTGTGAAATCTAATAAAAATTAAAGCTCCTTGGCCAGATACTATTTACCCAAGGGTTTGGAAAAAAGGTTAAGGAATGGATATATGGGTTACTTGCTATTATGAATAGTGGGCAGGTGCTGGAAAATAGAAAGTTGGTTAATGCTACTCCTCTTCTGAAGTGAGATGATACAACTTGTCCCAGTAATTATAGGCCTATTAGTCTTGCATCAGTGGTGAGAAAGATTTTGAAAGTCTGATAAAAAGATGATTTTAAATGTGTTTAAAAAAATTTTAAATTAATTGCATCCATCACATCTGAAGGCAACCTGTTCCAAAGGCCAACCATCCTCTTTGAAAAATAAAGCTGTCTTAGCTGAAAATGACTTCTACTCTGCCAAGATTTTAACTTGTATCCCCTAGTTCAACCATTCTCACCACTAAAAAAAAAAAAAAAAGATGCATCAACATTAGTGATTCCCTTAACAATCTTAAACACCTCAATCAGATCTCCCTCTAATTCCTCGTTTTTCAAAAGAAAACAACTCGAGAGATATTATCCTGTCCTTTTATGGCAGTCTTTTCATCCTAGTAGCCCTCCTCTGAACTCTTTCCAATAATTCAAGGTAAAGAGCCTAAGAAGGAACACAGTATTCCAAATGTGGCCTAACCAATTATTTGTACAATGAAATTATAACCTTTCTAAATGTGTATTCAATACTTCTGTAGAAACAACCTAAAATCTTATTCGCCCTTCTACTAGCAACAGCACATTGTTTGGGTGGCTTAAAGACTGATCAACTAGAACACCAAAATTCTGTTCTTCTGTGACACTGTTAAGATCAGTAGGTTATTCCCATCAAAATCATACTCATAATTCAAATTATGATATGCTACATGCATTACCTTGTATGCATTAATTTATAATATTCTTATGTAGCTCATAATGTTTTTTTGTTGTACATACAATTCATTGGTCTACAGCACTTTAGGGAGGCAGCTAGCCACTCCTTAGTAGTGGTATAGGAAAAGTTAGAAACACTGTTCTACATGATTCTGGTCAATCCAATATTTCTCATATAATGCTCGTGGTCAGAAATACTGCCAATATATTCTTTTTAAAAACAAGAGAACATTTTAAAGCTCATCTAGCTCACAGTCTTCAACAAAAATCTTGCCATCAACATCCTGTAAGTGTCCAATCATCATTTTAAGACTTCTTACCTCTAACATACTGAAAAAATTAAATTATTATCAACCACCTGTTTCACAAGCCCATTCTGGATTTCCCATTTCTGTTTTAACCAAATCCAAATCTTTCAGAGTTCTGTAAGTGTAACTGTAAGTCTTCCATCTTATTTGTCAATTTAAACCTCTTAAATTCATTACTCATTCACATTCTTACTCTTTGTAAACCAATGGCTGAAATTAAGTGCGACTGTACGTTTATACAGTTTTAAAAGTTAAATTCTTAAAATCAGTTTCTATCATCAGTTAACAATAAATAATTATCATATTTTACACTTACAGCATATAATTTATAAACATGAACTTCATGATGATGAAGTCATACTCGTACGAGTCGTAGGACTTTTGACAAATTTTCAAAACTGAAAAAATCTTGTTATAATAATATTGTATCAAGTTAATACAGCTTGCGAGATGTAATTCTACCTTTATTTTGTTATGGTTTTGTTTACCGTTCATTTATCATTCCTTCTATTGTTTAGTTCAACTATGAATTTTTTATTAAAGTTTAAACTAAATTTAAAGCGCTAACTTACCTTACATCTAATTCGAATTAGAACACGTTGATCTTGAATATGTATATATGAAACTGACACAAGCTTTCCCTAACGGTAACCTATAGATATGTATGTTGTGAAAGATGATATTTACTTATTATAATAGTCAATTACATGAGATGTAGCCTTATCGGACTAACCATTAAATAAAAAAACCTTCTTTTCAAATTTTCTGGTTCTGTTCCTAATATATATATATATATGACATTTATTATGATTAATCAGATTTAAATTTATTTTGTATTGTTTACTAATTTTTGTGCCTAGTCATGGTCAGGCACGGGTTTATTAATTATTTTTCTATGTGATAAAATTTGTACTCTAGTTGTTTGATATATTTTTTAAATTTCTTTTGTTATATTTGATAAATTGTTTTGTTTGATACTGGTTGTACTGGGGTTTTGTTTAGGCCGTTACGGACTATAGTTCTATTGTAGTACCAGCTGACAATGTCTAACTTCACATACCTAACTCTAATAGTCCATGGACCATGACCCAAAGTTTCATTTATTGGTACCTTCTATAGTATATATTTGGGTATGATAACCATTGCAGAGAGGTAGCTTAGTGGTGGTAATAAGCTGTTTAATGTACCCACTCCTGGGATACATCTTGCTGTTGCCCCTTTTGTATGGTTTACAAAGTTCATGAATAAAGGCAAGAGAAAGTCATGAAATAATCCATTTATAATGTTCTTGCCATTAATGCACAATCTTACAATGTCTGTGTAACAGTGCAGAAGCTATGTAATAGTGAAATTCCTCCAGATATGCGATCTTTCACAGAAAATGTCAAACATATTAAAGGCATATGCTAGCATTGTCAGGACTGAAATGTATATATATATTTCTTTGGTTTATTATACCAAAATATAAACATTATAATAAAGGAGAGATTTTCTTGGCTGTCATTTGCATATCCTTTCTGATTATGAAAATATCTGTGAACAAGACTAAAATGGTACCAGTACCACTTTGCTGAAATGACAGTTAGTCCCACATACTTTTATTTGTGTTGTATTGCAGCCACTTCTTAAAAGTGGTTTATATTTTCAGCAGTTTTATTTGTTAAATTATCTTCTTTTTAGTTAATATTTTGGTAGCTTTAATCTAGGCATTTCTTAATGAACTGATGCATTATTGAACCCCATAGAAGATCAGTAGGAATATTAAAACAATGTTTAAAGGTTGTTATTTAAACAAAGGAACTAGGAACTGTTGAAAGTTTGATTTCTTGATTATATATGACTAAAGTCAGTAAAATGATATTTATAATACATGGTAGATTAAATGTAGGTATATGAATGTAATGGGATAGAGATCATGAAAATGTAGTGTTACGTCTCCGTTTGTTAATTAACTTTCCGTAACTCCGTTCCGACAAAACTTTAGCGACACAAGTTCTTTACTTAATAAAACTGGTTTATTCTTTCCGAATACAACTTTACCGATACACTCAACTTCAACAATCGCGCTAAACAAACGCTATAACAACGAACGTGCTCAATAATACTTCTGACTGCAGATCAATTACTCACTATCTATACACACATTACCTTCATCTCGCGTCACGTTGTCCCCTCTTATATATACCCGCCTACCCTATATCTAGTAAGAACTAGAACATTCGCCAAAGTACAGGATAATTCTAGAAAGTAGAGAGCGTGAGAATCACATGATCTCGATGACGCAACAGTAGCATAAATCAGGAGGCGGTGTTTTAATTGCCTGCAGGTCAACTGCCTTCACCTAGATAGCAATTCCGTTAACTCTGTGGGATATCCCCTCATCATTGATGGTTTCTTCAAGTCGGTCAATGTTGTCCCAGGCTAGAGTCGTGAAGACTCCAGGATGGATGTTTGCTGGAAGAGTGACATTATCTTCTGACAGTGAAAGCTTGTGCTGACACAGGGCTGTGTCAATCTCTTCCATCTGGGAGACGGATACACTGTGACCAGGTCGGTTAAGAATCTGAATGAGCTCTACATTTCCAGTCAAAGACTTGACTGCAAATGGAAGAATGATGTGTTTGGGTGGTTTTGTCTTTCGCTGAATAATAGCATATACCAAGTCATGACCAAAAGAGCTTACAAACTACTTAACTCATTGGGATGCTTGGCTATGGTCCTTGGTGCCAGTTAGCAACTATTGTAGAAAGAGGATGATAGACTTTGAGCTAATTGATCCACTCTCCTCCACTTCGGCTACCTGTGGTAACCAGGTTTAGAGGAAACTTTGTTTCTTCCTGTCCATTCTCATCTGCAGGGCTGCCTTGGCTATAACATCTTCTGCGGTGAGCTCCACTTTCAGAGTGAGATTAGCTTTGGTAAGTTCAGTTATTGACAAATTGTCAGGATAGAGAAGAAGTTTCCCTTTCCCATTGGGGAAGATAATGCAAAGCTTCACCAAACACACTTTTAGTCTTCTGTGGAGGTGATTCCAAGAGGAATATTTCACTTGTTCAATGATGAGAGAATTATCGATGAAACCAATTTAGACATGAGATCAGCCATCGCTATCGCTCGTGGATTGGTGAAAAGCTCATTTCGGAGAAACAGGAACAGTTCATCGTATGTATAAGTTAGAGCTATTTTATACTGAGCTTCATCATTGTTGTCTTCGTCACGTGTTGCACTGCTGGCAGATTTATCCTCTCTTGTACAGGATCTGTAACATGATCTATGATAGTGACCTTCTGTTGCTACCAGATCTCTTCTCACGATAGCAAGCATTCTACTATCCATTTTCTTCATGGCGGCTCACTGCATTGAATAAAATATCCTCTTGTTTTCCGTCTGTGAAGAAACTTGCTATGTCAAAAACTCTGAGCTTGATCCTAATCTAGATGATTTTCTAAATCTGGCATTATTTTCAGCCTCATCTGTATTGTCCTTTTTTTCCAATAGCATCAAGAAATTTCTTCATTGTGAAGATACTGTGGCATTTTCTATTATAGTGAACTGGTGGAATTTTTTTCCTCGGGCAATTCTTTCGTCAGGTTTAAAATTGGGGCATGTTTTCTTATTTGGGTTGCATTGAGCAAAATATTCCATGAGTCTAAGCTTTGCGGGGATACCAGCTTTGAGTCTGCTTTGTCATAACATCAATTGATAAGCTAATTCATTACCCTTCTCACCAGTGTTCATTTTCATTCAGTCAGCTGCAAAACACAAAACATGAACCTTTCCTCTATAAATATAATAGTTCTAATTTCTGCACTAATTTCAGAAACGTAATAGCTACAATGTAATGATTACATCAATCCACATAGAGAAGGGAGTGATCTGAAGCAACTTTGCACACATCTGTAACAAACATGTCTAAAACTGAAGTTTTTTATCCTAGCATGATTACACCTCTTATGTATCGTTTCTGTATATTATCACAAGAAACATCTTTTACAAGAGAGCCACAACAAAGTCATCCACTTGTCTTTTCTGCCAACAAATACATGCATTAAACAGATATCACCTTAAGTGCTCTTTGGTAGTTAAATAAAACAATTAAATGCGAGAATTAAATTCTTATTCGAAATTAACACATGTGGTATGCTTGAATTCATTCAACACATTTTCTATTATTTTAAAAACCATATAATGAAAAAATGTTCCACAGTGAGTGGGAATGTATTGATATTTATCCCAAGCTAATTTTGCTCTCTCATGCCCGGGGGAGGAGGTGAGCACAATGTGCTCCCTTCTTCTCCTAAATTGTTACCAACACTCAATTTTTCTAATATTTGGCATGTATTAGGTCATGTTTGATAAGTTGCTGCTTTCAAAATTTTCTGTGTTCAAATAATGAGGGTGCCATAACCGGCAATACGTAATAAAGTATGCAAAAATGTAGCTTTTAAAGCAATTTTCATGAAGATTTAAAATTGTTCAAAAAACATCAAAGTTTCAATGAAATGTATCTGATGCAGTTATTACCTCTTCTACAACATGCAAAAGAATATCTACATAGTTTTGAATTATATTTTTTTTTAAAACATGAAAATCAGCAAAATTTGCCAAACAAATGGAGCAAAAATTGAAAAATTTGATTAAGGTTTTTGGTTGCCATGTTAATCTGGATAAAGATATATCAAATAAAATGTTAAATGTTTAGAATTAAATTTGCCACAAAGTCACCAAATTTGATGGCAATAGGCCCACAAAAATAAAAGTTGGCAACGTCAAATTTAGTGAACTTTTATAGGGTTAATGCGAAAATGGGCGATGCGCTAGAAAAAGGATAAAGCTACTCATTTGAAAAGATTATCAGATATTTTCTTACTTCTAGGAGTGATACAAATTAGTGGTACCGGCATCTGGACTGGTCCATGGACTATAACTTAGGGGATACACTGTGACTTGTAAGTATTATATGATTTCAGTGAAGGTCTGATAATAATAAAGAATTAGTTAAGATTACTATTACCTTGCTTGCTTGGGGATCTTATACTTAAATGTCCTATCGAAACACAGGAATCCAAATGAGAACAAAAACATTAACTTGACGCTAGAACTTAATAATAAGATTGTCACCAACTGATCTTCCATTGTTAAAAACTATCTGATGAAACAAAATCATCATTTTATTACTAATTATTCAAAAGCAGATTTTATTGATAAAAGCGAGACTTATTATAAACTTTAAGATAGCAATTCAGATGCCAAATAATCTTATTTTGAAATTTACCACGAATGCTGATGAAATACTTATACGTAAAGAAGGACTTTTTTTCTGAGTATTTGTTTGTTTGTTTTCGTGCAAAGCAATGTAATAGACTATCTGTGCTCTATCCACTGCAGGGACTTGAACCTCGCCTGTTATCATTGTAAGTCTGTAACTTACTGCTGGGACTTGTGTAATTCAAATAGAATGAATGGCATTGAAATCATCAAACAGATATATACAAATTTTAACAAAAAACAAACAAGCTATTGAAGCTTATCAAAATTGTTTCAGATTTGTATGTAATTAGGCACGAAGCTACACAATGGGCTAACTGTGCTCTGCCCATCACGGGTATCGAAATCTGGATACTAGCATTTAAGTCCGCAGACATATCGCTATGCCGCTGGGGGCTTCAGATTTAGAAGCATCATTAGGTAGTACATAATTGTTATTAACAAAGAACTACACAATAATACATATTTGAATTAAAAAAATATTTTTCCTAAATAAACTAATACTTCTAACTGATATAAATTCATAAAACTGAGTTAGCAGTTCCAATTATCAGTTAAAATAACATTAATTAGAATTAATTAATTTAATAGAAAAATATATATTCTTTTATTCCTCAGTTACTTTATTTGCCCTTTTTATGGAGTACTCGGTATAGTGTATTTTGCTTATTTTTTATTACTGTCACTTTAACAAATTTCATTATAATAGAAAACAAATATATCTTCTATTTAACAAAACAAAAAATATTTGGCTTTAAAACATGTTTCTTAAATACGCTACTTCTAATTAGTTTGTGTTGAATTTCGCGCAAAGCTACACGAAGGCTATCTGCACTAGCCGTTCTTAATTTAGCAGTAACATACAATTCAACACCTACCCACTGCCAACTCTTGAGTTACTATGTTACCAACGAATATTAAGATTAAGAAGCACGTTACAACGCTCCTACGGCTGAAAGAGCGTTCAACAGGATTTGAACCCGAGAGCCCAGATTATGAGTAGAACGCCCTAGCCATCAGGCCAACAACTTCTAATGAACTATACTAGCTATAAAATGAATATGATATTTGTTTTTCATTTTTAAGTGATATGTTTGTGTAAATTTAGTTATACTAAATTTAGTAGTTAATTCACTGGCCATAAAGCAAAGTATTTGGGATGAATAAAATATCAATTATATATATATATGTTATATCTTAACAATAATTTAAAACAATTATCATAAAACCTTTCTAAAAATATGCTTCCTTAATAATTCATATTTGCGGTATTCGTTTTAATAACAAATATAACAAGTATTATGAAAAATCTATCGCTAAATCAAAAAGTAATGTAGGACTGGATACATTTATAAAACTTAAGGAAAGGTATGATGATGAAAGCTGAGATTCTATTCAAACATCAAGTTTTCGAGAAATAAGATGGGGAAGCCAGTAATGTAGGGATTTTATTCTCCATGTAAAGTCGAAATGGCTTAATCTTCTATGTGATCATTAACTGGATCAAGTGATACGTCCACTTCCATCCATACCTTGTGTAGTTCCTGTTTTTCATGTTCAGTAGCTAGTCCTACATAGTTCTTTTATTTAGCAATAATTCTTTTCCTAATACTTGCTTACTTACTTTTTTTATAAGATGGCGTACGTGGGTTATTTGGTTATAGAGTGTATTCTATAGCTTTATACATTTTGCACAGAATAATAATAAGATAAGTAGTCAAAGATCGTGAAGATTGTTTTGCTCTATCAAATGATGATAAAATTATAGTTATCGTTGAAACTGAGTAAGTGCTAGGCTTATTGAAAAAAGATAACGAAAGAAAATAATAAATCTCGGTTTTGGCTATTTGCCAGTTTTCGACTTTGGGATGCTCTAGATGGCTGAAAAGCGTCATATACACCGGAGATAGAGCGACTATGCCAGGTAGCTCTTCATATCTAGCTTCTGATGACCTGTATGTGTACTGATTTTTTCCTCCTTCACTTCATATATATTATTGGAGTTGGCTCCCTAAAAACACCGATTCTGTAATGTAAAAAGTATTGAGTATTCTACATGTTACAGTAACAAACCTCACATCGGGCAGATGTTGATTCCTGATATCAAACTGAGAGTAGCTTGGCTATGCTTGCTATGAGGGCATAACAGGTTTGGTTGAGTTAGTAACTTATGTAGGTATATTTTGGTTTTGTGAATTCATGCAGTTAACTAGTTGTATGTACACTATTCATTTATTAGACCTACAATCCACCTAGGACTAAACTGTAAATAAAACCTGAATAAATACTAAAAGTGAATGCATATGTTTTGAGTGATAAATCAAAATAAGCCGTAAATACACGTACAAAACCCAAAAGACATGCTTTGTTTGTCTTAATTTAAGCCGTGATATTTTTTCATCATTAAATGCTTAAATTATTCACTAAAGGGTTGAGCTTGGTATGTGGCTGCAAGGTTTCACAATCAAGAGATGGAGATCCTGGCTGATACAGGAACAGCTAGAGTCTTAGTGGATCCTGCAATATATAAATATATCAGGCAAAGCAATTGAAACCATCACTCCTACCAGTTAATATTAACTTCACTCTGGCAAATAACAGTAAGCTTGATGTGAATAGAAAATAAAGAGCGTTACTACATGTAGTATGAACGAACCACAGGATAAAGGTAGTTATTACAAATCTTAGTTCTAGCAATGGCATTCTCAGGATGGATATACTGCAGAAACTATCAATAAGTTTTACCTGTTCAACAGGTGAGCTTTGTTCCCATGGGAAAACCACGTGGTGTTGGCCAGAATGAACTCTGGAACAGTAGACTGATTGAGTATATGTCACTAAAGTCCCAATACTTCTGTGTATAAAGTAGTGTTGCGTGATTTTCTATGGACTAATTCTAGTGTGTTGCTATGTAGTGTGGCTATCAAGCCAATGCCCAAAATATGCTGTTTGTTTTGTGTGAAAAAGCAGGTAGCATTAACATGGACGTTAATCTGTCCATTGAAAGATCAAATACTAGTGTCATTTTGTAATTATTGGCTATCAAGTAGAAAAAAAATGGGAGGTGAAACTAGAGAGTTGGATACTCACACTAGTAACCAAAATAGGTTAGCTACCACATGGGTATTAACTTAAATTTATCTGAAAGTGAAAATGCATTAACATCAACATTTCATTTTCTTTTTGACTCTTTAAGATACAAATTTAGCACAGAAAAACTACAGTGACAAAACACTATTGTGTTACTTCTTACCTTTGGCCATGCATACATAGTCGGCATTTTTATGCAATATAACTTTTCCTTGTCCTGAAATAATGCTAAAAAATATTGTCTTTCAAAATTTGTAGTGCATATTGATAAAACCATGTGCTTTTCGAAATATTTCAATCTGTCTGATTGAAAATATCCAATCATAACAAAATATAATATAATTGGTGCTCCACCTTTGTATTTGCTGTGTCACATGTTACTGTGTGTGAATATTACTTGTTACAGATAATTTCACCTATTCACTAGCATTTCAATTCAATCCAGTTAAAATGTTCATGGTCAATACTTACAAAACAACAGATCAAACCACGTTCTTCCTGTAATTTTAGTGTGAGTCTAGCCATTAATCTTATCTTTTAAAATTCACTGCCTGCACAATGTTCCACGCAAAAACTGAAACATTGTCACACTAGCATCAATGAAAGCTGAGTCTTAAAATAAGGCTGCCCCCAGTGGCACAGCGGTATGTCTGCAAACTCACAACGCTAGAAACTGGGTTTCGATACCCATGGTGGACAGTGGACAGATAGCCCATTGTGTAGCTTCGTACTCAACTTCAAATAACAAAATAATTATTATTCAGAGGCCAGTAACCACAGTTAACTTCATAACCCGAGGTCTTGACATCCATATCTTTTATTCTCATTCAAATGTTGTCTATAACTTGTGTTTCATATTAGGTATATAGCACTCATGAATAACTCTTCATAATACCTCACACATGTATGCAAGTGCAACACCATAAACACGTGTGTGTGTATATATATATATATATATATATATACATACCTGCTACATATATATGTATATATGTTTGCCTTGTGCACTATTACTATGATAGCCAATTTGGCTTTTCCTCTAAGCCATATAATAATTAAGGGGTTGTAACATGCTACCATCTGTGAGCAGTGAAACTACAAATGGTTTTATAGGCATCACCATTTAAGTAATCAGTGGAAGAATATACTGGAAATAAGACTTTTCAGCTAAAATTCTCGTTTCTCAGCGTGAATAATCGTGTTGTTGCTACATTGTATATCAGCTAACCTCAAAGAAATGTAAATAGAGGCAAATCCAATGAAATAAAATATATTCCATTCAGATTCACAATCACCTGCTATATATTCTATGGCCACAAAGAACAAACTCTCTCACTGCATGTGGAGGAGTTATACATATAAGTCTATTGGGAGAGTTTGTGGAATACCGCACACTCGAGTAGGATGAGTGATTCTCGCCAAAACATCGGAAAGTTGTTTTGCCATCAAAAACCACTTGATATTTCAGAAACCAAAGTCTGTAGTGCCTTTTCAGACACGTTTTTGAACTCTTAGTTCAAAACGTCGATACTCTAGGTATTAGATCTACCAGCACCAGCCATCCTAAACTATGTGATAATCAAGTAGTTATCATTTGATATCCATCGGATATCTCTCGAGGTGAAACTGAGCTCGATAGTTTGGAAATTAATGAAACCACTTCCTATCAGCATTGTATGAAGTGGTCCGTGAAATTTTGTGATTAGAACTAGTTGTGAATCACTGCAATAGTCCACAATAGATGTAATTTTACTATTCTAGACTATCAGCAGAGCATCAAGACATGGCATTTCCGTACACGAGTTTGTCCAGTCGCTTCAGCTGGCATACATAAAAGTAAATATAGGCACATCCAATGAAATAAAACCTATTCCATTCAGTTTCATAGTCATCCAGTTTATAATCTGCCCTGACAAAGAACACACGGCTTTTAATGCACATGGAGGAGGTATATAAATTTAAAGGTACGGGGAGTGAGTTATTCTTGCAATGTGTAATGTGGTGGAAGAAATGGTCGTCAAGAAATTAATGTCGCATTTTGGAACACTTTCATTAACCACCACCCTAAAAACGTACATAACCTATAATAGTTAAACGAACCGCCTAAACGTCACATTAGTGTAGCCTATATAACGTGTAAAGTTTAGTATACTCTAATCCCTTATATTGATGACACATTACGAGACACACATTCGGCATGTAATGCTGTTTGAATACAAGAAGAGAAACAACACCTCTGTAGCCACAAAGAATATCAAATAAGTTTATGGAAATGCTTTGAACGTTCGCAAGTGTCAACGATGGTTCAGGAAATTTCGTTCAGGTGACTTTAGACTTAAAAACTGTAATGGTAGGGGCCGACATGTTGGAATTGATATTGATGCTCTGAAGACGCTTGTTGAATCTAACCCAAGGCATGGTCGTGAGGTATGGTCTTCCCCCACGAAAAGACATTCTGGAATGTTGATATTGATGCTCTGAAGACGCTTGTTGAATCTAACCCAAGGCATGGTCGTGAGGTATGGTCTTCCCCCACGAAAAGACATTCTGGAATGTTGATATTGATGCTCTGAAGACGCTTGTTGAATCTAACCCAAGGCATGGTCGTGAGGTATGGTCTTCCCCCACGAAAAGACATTATGGAATGTTCACAGGAATACAATGGAATGGTTGAGGTCTACAATAGTCGACGTACAGGATTTTTCTCGACAACTATTCGAAGACGAAAGCAGTGTTAAGACAAGACAGTAAAAGAATGTATGTATCGTTGTGGGGATTGGGTGGTGGCTGTGATATAAGATAAACATTAAATTTTATGATTGTCACTTGATTTACTTCATAAGCTAGCATGGTCATATGATTGGAAATCAGTGATAGACAGTGCATTGCAACCCTTGCTTTGTGAGCCACTGAGTGAACCTTTTGATACGAAATTTCGTCCAAAGATTCGAGAGAATAGCTATCACGATCTTGCAAAATTGTAAGCATGTTGCTCTGTACTTGATAGATTCTCACCTATACATCTGAGAAGCGTACTGATTCTTTGAGCAGAGAGGGAGTTGTGTTTACTCTGAGTATATGAAATAAGTAGTAACCGCTCGAATGCTAATTCTGACTGATTAGACTTTAATTAAAAAGTCTTTGTCCGTCTGAATTTTGCTAGTGATTATTTATTTCTCTACACCTGAAATAAAAACCGAGTTGAGTTTGATGGCCCCTAGATGGCAAAACCATCGTCACTGAGATGTAGTTTCGGAAGGTAACCCAAAAAGGTTATTAAAGTAATTCAATTCATTCAGGAGCTGTTATAAGCTGTTAGAGTATTTGACAACATATATATATATAAATAAAAACATGTTCATGTATGTGAACATTACATAAAGTAATGCATAAGTGTTATATAACATTACTGAATCAATTACACAAAGAAAACAGCAATAACCAACAAGGGCAGGGAGACAAAAGATTTGACCTCAATATTGAAAATTGATGAATATGAGGTTAACTGAAATAAAATATATTATTTGAAAATATACTACAACTGTTATATCCTATAATACTATAAAGAGAATGTTTCAATTTTGATGCTTAGATATTCTTCAAGTAGTATTTTTTTCTAGAAGAGATCAACGTAACCAAAAGACTCGTACTACATCTGAGAGAGAACACAGTTTTGCTTGGAGTTTTTATAACACAGTTTTTCACGGTAGTTTTCGTAATATGTTGTTCAAAAGATATTTTGATTGGACCAAAGTAAAATATTCACGAGTGGCTGAAATTACCGGTAGTAAAAGATATTTTGATTGGACCAAAGTAAAATATTCACGTGTGGCTGAAAATACCGGTAGTAAATGAAATTCTTAGTTCTCATGATGAATATAAGCTTAATATACTTAGTATTTTATATTGTTGTGATGGAATATTTTCATTCGTGCAGATTGAAATATTTTGAATAAGTACACAGTTTTCTAAATATGTAGTATTAAAGCATGAAAATAATGGCTGTAAATATACTAAGAGGAGGCAGAAAGTAACACCTGCGTGGAAAACTTTGTCGCCTAACCTGCATTACTTCATAAGCATAGGAATTTGTTGTAGTCTTGAACCCATTCCGTTCTATTGGAATTTAGTGCTGTCTATGTGACAGCCATATAGTAAGAAGAATGAGGCAATGTTGAAAACTAAGTTGTGTTTACCAGTTGTCCAGCAAGACCAGCAACATTGCCTGGGGATCAGGAAGTTCTCTATTGCTAGGGATACATATTCAGACCATACTATTGTATGAGTAATATATGGCCTGAGTGCATGCAAAGCCAGTAGAACTGTAATATGAACAAGACGTTGAATCGTAGCTCATGGATTTAACTGCCCGTTATGACCCCCCTTAAACTAGGAACTTAATAGAATACTTGACCAGTTAGACTTTCAGTATTTAAGGTCAAGTTTTAACCTGGTAAGTCTCTTTGCTTGTCTACCAGTAGTTTATTGCATTTTGTGCTATAAACCTAGAAGAAAAAAACCCTTGTTGAACTGTATCATGTACCCTTCATCATCTTTCAAACTCCCGAGTACTTTCAGGATGTCCAGGACTTTCTTTTCAGTGAGGTAGTTGATACTGCTGCTGAACCTTGGTAACTGGATTGACTTTCACTGAGCCGTTGGATAAGAATGCATTGCCGGTAACTACATCAGACGAGGGAGAGCACCCCGCATATGTCAACGGGGAAGCTATGCCTGTGGATACTCCAGTCAAGTAAGGAGTTCTATTTTCAATGACCACTTCTTCAACTTCAGAGGAGCTCAGCCTTCGAGCCACCCAGAAGCTCTCTGTGTACTCTAATTAAAAAAACACAAGTTGGGTAAAATAACTAATGGAAAACACACATGAGCTGTCACACACACGAATCCTTGCAATACATTATATTACCATTCAGCAGCTGAACTGGTTTCTGTGGCAATCGAGATTGCCATTAGTCGTGTTTTTCACACGTAAAAGCTACGAAGAATCACCTTAAAGAGTTAGAATTAATCTAACTTGAGCGATGTCGCATAAGGTAAAGTATTCATGGGTATAAAATAAGTATAACTGAACTATTCTGTTATAAATACCATCCATTTCGTATAGTTAGTTGCAAAATACAACCATATATACACAATCCAATGAAGTATGCTAAGAAAATTGTTTTTTCATCATAACTTAGCAATCGGTCCAAATTGCCATGTTTTCCCAGCAGTACTGTCATCTGTAAGTTAGGAAAACTTGCTACATCTGATAAGCACAAAAATCTAGTAAAATACTATACATTTAACTCGATTTATACAGTCATTGTTAATTTTTTCCTACTGTTCTAAAGTATAACTCTCTTACAGCGCATCAGGATGACTGGTATAGACCAGCCACACTATCGGTGCAATCTTTCATAATGACACAACTTAAAATCAAGCCAACTTACGTGTTAAATCTCGAGTTTGCATAATTTGCCTCAGAACTTATCCTGAGTTCTTGGAAAGCAAAGACTGCAAAGTCCTTTCAGTTTATTTGTCAGAATCCCTGGTTACGATTAACGGTTGAATCCAACTGTAACTTACCATAGTACTTTCATTTAACAATATGAGCTGTTCTTGTCATATATCTAATAAGTTTTGTGTGGTCTGCTCCATAGAAATTCTACTGCAACTCACTACATAGATTGAGTGATTGCCACAAAACATTTGATCAATGCCTCATTGCTAAATATCGCTCAATATCTTGGAAAGTAAAGGCTACAATGTTTATTCAGTTATAAATTTTTCAACCAACTAACTGTACTGCAATCTGTTGGTGATTATTTATTTATTTGCAATATCTAAAAAAAAACGCCCAATTTGATGGCTTGTAGGACGCAGGGCATCACTCGGCCACAATTTCTGAGTATTAGTTTTTAAAAAGTAACCCGAGATGAGTAATTTGAGTAGAAGTTGGAGATAGTCTGTATGTGACAACTTATGATGAACATATGTGTGTACAGCAATATAGGTGCATATATCGGAGACTTTGTTTGTTTTTTAATTTCGCGCAAAGCCACACGAGCTAGCCGTCCATAATTTAGCAGGGAAGGCAGCTAGTCATAACCACCCATCGCCAACTCTTGGACTACTCTTTTACCAACGATTAGTGGGATTGACCGTCACGTTATAACGCCTCCACGGTTGAAAGGGCAAGCATGTTTGGTGTGACTCTTAGATTCCTAGTCGAATGCACTAACCACCTGGCCAGCTAGCACTCTTTATGTAGGGATGGCACGGACGCCAGTATTAAAGTAATACAAAAGTTGTCTGGATTTTCTTCTCTACGGGTAATCGGAAGCTAGATATGAAGAGCTACCTGGTATAATCGCTCTATCCCTACATTACTGGCTTCTTCACTGGCAAAATAAATAGAACCAGAATTTTCCAATCGTAAAATGTTTCTTTATTGTAAAATAGTCATAAAAGTCGTATTCTAAACTTAACTAAAGGAAAGTTATAATGAGGAAAGCTGAGTTTCTATTCAAACACTAAATTTTCGATAAAAAAATCTTTTTAAAAAGCTTTTTTATTTATCAATGATTTTTTCCTAATATTTGTAAATACATGTTACGTAATAAACACAATTATTAAGCCACACATAAATAGATATGAAGGATTCTAATTTGATGTTAAGATCTTGTAATATAAAGTTAACTGTGACTAATGATCTGTAAGATATCATTTGAAAATAAAGTGTGTCTGTAATTTTCATTAATATTGGTGAGATCATGCTTCAGTTTTGACACTGAAATATTGTGCAGGTAGTGAATTTTCCTTGAAGAATAAGAGTAATAGGCAGGAACATTTGTTTGTTTTTTGTTGTTGTTAAGAGCGGTGCAAAATATTTCGATTAGGTTGAATCGAAATGTTTGATATAGGTGAAATTACGAGTACTGTATAAAATTATAAACATCAATTGAAATACAATAACAAATGTAAACTTGGTGTACCCAGAATTTTATTTGATTGTGGTAAAATATCTTCAACGAACAGATTGAAATATTTAGTCGAGCACAGTTTTAAACATTTTCTTAACATTTTTTCAGTACAAGGTGCAATATAAAATACATGAAAATACAACAAAACACACGTAGTGAAACTTTGTAAATCACAACAATGCTAGTATTAAACTTATAACTAGAAGGAGGTTCCAAAGGAAAGGCAATGAAAACATTAATGTATTCTTAGTTATCAAAAGTAGTGGTTAATGACGTGTAACTCAGGTAAGCTCAAATGTGTAGGGTCCAGTTTTATAGTCTCAACCACATTCTCTTCTTACTGGAATCAGGTACTTTTTACATAGCAATCAAATGGTAGTAGAAGGGTAAGCATGTTGGTCATTGTCATGTGAATGGCAACAGAGAGCAGTATGAATATAAAGATGTTTGTCAAGTGGGCACCCAATGAAGCCTATGAATTAAGTATTTCAAAGGTGGTAGAAATATTGCTTGGCCAAGGTAATTCATTGCTTATCTTGCCTTTAATGGTAGTTATTGGGGAGGGGGATAAGGGATTTAACTGAGCAATTATGACCCTTTTTTAACCTATTGATAAATTAAAATTCACCCAACACTGCCTTTTCAATCTGCACTCCTACTCTGTAAGATTGAGTTCTTAGCCAATGTGAGTATCTCGTCTTCAACTAACCAGTGGTGTTTTTACCATATTGTGTGTTGAAGCCTTCATTTTTGAATTGCCATAGAAGGACAAAGTTTTAATGATGAACATCAATATTCCTGGGCCTTACCTTTCACTGAAGATCCGGTGTTTGAGACCAACTCCAGATTACCATTGCTTTGCACGCTGATGCGCTGATGTAGGGGACTTCACTGCATTGGGTATTGAGTCACTTCTGGTGGGGCCATTACATCCCAAAGTTTAAGAATGTCTTCTCGGAGCACATTTCATGTTGCACATAGTCGAGCCATTAATCTGACTGTTTGTATTGTTATCTAGCAGATGGTATATAATATATGTTCTTCCCTGTTATTTCTACAATTATATATGTTGTGTGAGGACGTCACAAGATGTGTCATTCAACATCATTCAAATGGCATCTAGAAGTTATGGTTTCACCTGCATTAGAATTGTAATGAACAGTCATGTAGATGACTGTGTAAGTGTGGCATTTCTTGCGAACTTGTTTGTTTTCAAGTTACGGAAAACTACACAATGGACTATTGGTGCTCTGCCCACCAGAAGTATGGAAACCAGGTTTTTAGAATTTTAAGCCCGCAGACATACCGCTGTGCCACTGGGGGGGGGGGGCTCTTGCGAACTAAGGAACATTGGATTTATAGTTTGAAATAAAAAATCTAGTAAAAGTGACAGGCTATTGTTCTATAAAACCAATTACAATCTGTATTTGTTACATATAGATTGTTCATTTCATATTTCACTTTGTGCCCAGTCTTGTTATTTCATGCTATATCTCTTCATAACTGGTATCTTGACCAAATCATCTGTTATGAAGTGGACTTGTAACATTGTTCGAAGATTAACTCGGTTTTATTTTAACATAGCATAAATAATGCAAATCCAGTCCAATTAATAGCAACAAAGGTGTTATATCTCATTGACTGTTTTGTACAAGTTATACAAGCAATGAATTAACTTACAAATAAAACTAAATAGTGACTTACTTGCAAACTACTTTGTTGAGACACAATTTCAACTTTCAGGACTCAATTATAACTATAACTATAACTCATT
Source organism: Limulus polyphemus (assembly GCF_000517525.1). Classification (NCBI taxonomy): domain Eukaryota; kingdom Metazoa; phylum Arthropoda; class Merostomata; order Xiphosura; family Limulidae; genus Limulus; species Limulus polyphemus. The sequence goes on along the minus strand of NW_013665671.1, from coordinate 369,685 downwards.
CACTCTGGAGTTTTATACAATATGTTTTGACAAATCTCATGATCATTCAAGATGTCACGTTAAATCTAAACACTCGGAAAAATTCTAGGTTTCATAAGTCATACAAGAAGCCTAATATTGTTTTTTTTTTTACTTGCCCTTGTTCATGGTTACTGATGAGAAGTGAAATTACCCCAAAATGGTACAACTAAGTGACAAGTGGTGAATTTAATAATAGATTGGCTGCATGCTTATTTCAATTATACTAAATAGCATGTATGCTTAATAACTCAAAAGAAGAAACATTAATGTCACATATTTGTCAAATTCTTTATAAATGTAAGTTCACCATTGTAAATAAAAATAAACTCAAAGCACTATACATATAATATATAGTTCCCTACTATAAGTCTAGTCTTCTCATACTAAAGGCTCTTATTTATATACTTGCTTCAGATCCAACATTGAAAACCACTTTGATCTCTATAAAGCATGTAATTTAGAGTCAATCCTCGGTAGTGGATAGGCAGTATTCTTTGTGACTTCTTATTACGATAGTCCAGATCTATCCTTCTTCTTAACAAGTACAATAGGCAATGCCCAAGATCTAGTATTTGTTTCTAATTCATACTACATCTCCAATATCGGTTTTAAAAGATATTTTATTTATCCAGCCTAACTCATAAAGTCTATTGGAGAATGTATCTTGGTATTCTATGAGAAACTCATATAATCTATGGCATTTATCAGATATAGAACCTACACAGCATTGGTTGTATAGCTCCTGTAAGTGAGGTGGTATATCATGCAAAGATTTGTCTCGAAGGAAGTACTACCTGTACAGCTTCACATGTTGCAAAGTTCTGTCTAGAACTGACTCAGATGTCATGATTTTTGTGTTTATGGACTTAATATAACATCCCTATTCTTCTTACCCACGAGAATTCTTACAATAAATAATCCCTCAGGATAAGCTGGAATGTTTTGTTCTATTATTTCCCTTACAGTAAATCTGAACTTATTCTAATAAGTCCTAGTATGAGTATTTCACTTCTTCGTGTTATAACAATTGTCCTTCTTATTGTGATTGAAATTTCTCCTCTAGTGTTGTAACGGCCAGGTAGTTCACAGGAATTCCTTGTAATAGACTTTGAAACTGTTTGAAGCAAGTCTAACCTCTCATCCATGTTTCCACTTGACGTCTATTCCAATATGCACAATTAGAGCAGATGGAGTATTCACAGGTTTTTGACCTCTTAAATCCAACTAATTCTTATTTTCCTATGCCTGGTTAGCTCTTTCATCTGATTGGTCTCTAAGACTCTTTCTTAGATATAAATGCCTTGATTTATTATCATTTTGTGATTCTTAACAATCCAGATGCTTCCAGTTCATGTTTTCCACACTTATAAAAATTCCCTTTTTTCTGACATTCTTTGAAAATAATTTTTATTTGTTACAGATTTTTATAATTCTTTTTAAGGCACATTGTGCTGGTATTTTCACAGTAACAATTATAAAAAACGACGTTTTTTGGCATAATAATAAGGAAATTAGTTAATATAACTTACAGCCAACTAGTTTCGGTAAACGTGTTACCATCATCAGGGCAAAATTCTACAATGTCCGTTAAGGTAGTCTTTAGTTCCAACCGTTAATGGACGAGATCATTTTTGAAAAACAAGATTAAGAGATAAGGGGAAGGTAAGTCATACGTGTTAGAATATTTAAGATAAACAGGTCTCCCAATAGGACATGTTGATTGGCCCATCATCTCTGTTTATACATAGGGGTCTGTCATGTTCTCCTTTCTTACTTCTTGATATTTTTTTAATTTTCTTCTTTGTTTTAGTTTAATTTTCTGTCTTTCTTCTTGATCTTATTTTGAATATCTGTCTCTTTTTTTTTCTTGTTCTTCTTTACATTGTTTCATTATCTCCAACAAATGTTCAATCTCCTATGGAGCACACATTGTCCTCTTTAAGTTTAGTCTGAATTCTATTTTGTTTTCACTAAAATAATTCCAGCCCTGATACCAGTGTTGTAACAATTTTTATCGTTGACGGGTTCATTTTATTCAGTAAAAATAAAGCAAAGTTCAGTCTACTTGACAATAACGAAATAGTTTATTTCTTCAAATGTAACTTAGAAGTTCTACAAACTACGGCTTAACTAACACATAAACCTAAACATACATTCATTTGCAAGCTCTTTACTTTGTTGAAAGACAAATTTAAAATTTACAACACTGCACTAAATTACTATTTAACTAACTTACTGACTGATTGGCTCACTCACTAACTGGTTAACTAATTCACTCATTCTGGTATTTTTACACAATATTTCTTCCCACAAATATTACGAAAATTCGAGAATTCAACTCTAGACTCTCAGAAATGTTTAGGGCGATACAATCATCATTACTTCATGCCCAAAATCCATCTAGCAAACAACGTAAAACGCTTAAATTAAAAGAATAAAACGTAGCCTACAACAATATTACATTCAAAACATTCCGAATGTACGATAGATATTCTTTAATAAATGTTATAAGCGACATATAAAATGAACTGGCCTAAAATCCTATCTTGAAATAATCTATTATCTGCTAGGTCATTTAGTACCTAAAAGTTTAACGTTCATATAATCTATTGTTATTTGAATACTTACAGTACTATCACTTGTATGATTCTAATGGAAAATCAAGAATGAGAGACAATCGTAATGCAGTAGTCCTGTGAGGGAAGTTTTGTCGTACTTTTTTTTTTCGAACCTACTGACTAGAAGAGAAGACTACACCAAATATGAAGTCACTTAGTTTTGAATTTAGTAACTGAAGTCATCATTTATCTAAGCTTAGAGGGAGTCACTTTATTATTAATTGGGATCTTGTGGGAAAAATAAGAATAAAAACTATATTATGAGCTTTGTAAATTTAAACCTTACAAGTTTGGGGCATCGTCCTCCCTCCAAACAAATTATGTACACACTATAAGAAAATACAAATAGTCATTATATTAGGTAACATCCAAGATCTTTATGATGAACGTGGCAGGTGTAGATTTCCATAATCACGAGAATATTTGATTGTCTTGATAGCAAAATAAATAAATAAAAGCATCTACTTCGTCTCTTATCCTAAGTACATTAGAGATTGACGGACTTATTTGGATAGTGGTTGTACATAATACGAACCATCTGCTATCAACCATAATTTAGCAGGGAAGGAAGCTAGTCAACACTACCCACCGCCAACTCTTGGACTAATCTTTTAGCAACGAATAGTGGGATTGACCGTAACATTATAACGCCCCCACGGATGAAAGGGCGAGCATGTTCGAACCGCCAGGCCATGCGAGGCCCAAGGGATTTAATGTATCTTCTTCTTTACAAATTGTTGTTGATTGAATATTAGACTCCAATTGTTTTTGAAGAGTGTTTGTTTATGAAGAGGACGACAACTTACCCTACAATATACTGTTGGTCACTGTGTTTTTTTTTATTCACCTACCTGAGATTTGAACATTGATGGCATTGCGATCAACCTCGTCTAATGTGCTGTTAAACTTTCTAAGCTAAAATTTTAATTAAAATTACAGAAATGTTCACTTTTGTATACTCTTTTTGCAAAGATCTTAATCCATAAACGTATGTTCTATATATCTTTAGCTCTTTATACAGAAAATTGTTCCCTAGTATAAAAATAAAATATAATAAAACTAGCTGACGTTCTCTTTCAAAAAGCGGGAAAGACATAGATCCGAACGTTGTCTCCCATATTTCTCTCCCCGGGGTGGTCTAAGGGTGCCTTCGAAATTTGATATGGACTAATAGAATAACATGTGGAACACGTAGGGACCCTAGGAAGACAGAGGATGGTTATGTCCGAACATTGCCTCTCGTATGTTATATTTTGTGGGGGGAGGCTAAAGACGCATGTAAAGTATTGTTACGATCAGTCAAAAACCGAAGTCATGGACAGTAATCACACAAACAATCAGAGGCCAACTGGGAGTGATATGGGATGTCAGATATGAACGCCAGACCGCTATATTACTCCCTGTGTTGCCATAAACACAAAAAATAGCAAGTGGAATGTATAGGTACTCCAGGGAGTTACTTAGGGGGTTAAAACCGAACGTCGGGTTGGGGGAGTCAGATCTGAACGGCATCCCCCTATGCTACTTTTTGGAGCACCTTAAGTTTGGTAGATATCCATAGAATAGCCCGGGAAAAAATAGGGACCACCAGTAGGGATGACATAAGGATCAGGTTCGAACTTGCTGTGTCACACTTCAAGATTTCGGTGGGTCCTAAGCGTACATGTTAAGTTTTGTTAACATTTATCAAAAACTATAAGCGTGAAAGCTGGACACAGATAGACAGAAAGTGGATTTCTAGGGATGTCATGTGAGACCATATCGAAACGTTAACCCTCCATTGACACTCTTCTGAAGGCTCTAAGGCTACATTCCAAATTTGGCGACATGCAAAAACAAGATTATTCAGTATGTGGACATTATCAGTAGTGAACGGTATGTTAATAAGTCGGGAACTTGAAGATTACTAACATTATTTCATAAATATCAAATTCCAAAATAAAATCTATTGGTGTTTTAACGTTAAGCTTGAGGGCTTATAATCTTAAAATCCGAGTTTCGAATCTCCGTGGTGGACACAGAGTAGATAGCCCATTGTGTAGCTTTGCGGTTAATAACAAATAAACAAAATAATAATAATTACACGATGTAATAAGTCTTTATATTTTCCAGACAAGAAGCCGATAAATAATCAAACATCTTATGATAAAATCAGGAGTATAATAAACATAAATACATACAGCTGGCAGTTAATAATTTTATTCTCATAATATTACAATTATTTAAAATTTTATTTCACCAAAATAGAAACGATAATAAAATATGATTATTAGTAATTGAAATTCATACATCAACCTCAGATTTGAAAACATTCATACTTAAAATAAGTTTACTGTTCTTACTTTCAGAAATCATGTACTCTATAGATTTCTCCCTCTTTGCAAAGTTTATTCAGCAGTGTACAAACATACTTTTAAAAATCTTAAAACTGAGATAAATTAGTTTGAATGTTCGACTAAAATGTCTTACTGGAGAAAATATTTTACGTGGAATACATATTTTCTCATTTTAAACTACTAATAATTATGAATCTATTATCATTATTTGTGCATGATTAGCGTAGTTGATCTAATATACGTCACTTACTAGGTTTCTTAATCTTCAGGGAACTGACTAGAAGATGATTTCAAATTAAGAATCTTAAAGTAGAACCACAGTGGATTTTGTTTTTCAGGTAAACACCCACGCTTTAGCAGAACCAGCTGAGTCCTATATAATACAAATAATGTTTAAAATTGCTTTAAAATTAGGAGTGTAAACAGGTGGGTTATAAACGTTTTATCTAAACGACGTTTATCGGGACGGATCTTAGAGTCCGGTGAAGTCATTTGGCCAAAACACTGACCACATAATTATATTTTTTATTTCCAACGAATTTCTTATCTTCTGGTTTTATCATGCTATAGCTGCACTTGTTTGACATTCCTGGATCTTTATATATATATATATAGTAGATTGTACAGATTAGTCTACTAAGACCCCTAAGGACGAAGGAGAAAACGCTCACAGTCAGTTGAATTTATAAGATGTTTAATGTAATGATCACCATATTTACTAATTCAGAGAAATTTCCTATATGATATGTTTTGGTTTCATTTTCCTGGGTTTGAAAATTTGTGTTTATGGCTATCTGTCGCCACCCCTAATTTTGAACTACTGCCAACCAGCAGTATCCAAGATTAAAACGCGGGAAATATTTTTGTGGTATCGCATAGATTCGAACCCAGCTTGCCAGCTCCGCAACACAGAGCTCTACCATCCGTGCTCTATGTTTTAAAATAAAGTGTTTGCAGTTGAGCATTGCTTCCTATGGATTAAAGTTTTAAACAAACATTACAAAATAAATGTGAAGCCCAACTATCATTCAATTTACCACTTGTGACTGAGTTATACCGATTCCGGGGAATTCCACACATTATCAGTAACCCAAGGCAATGGCAAATCGAAACAATAAGACTAGGCTTCCTAAAATGGTGGAGTGTATAAGTTTGTTTGTTTTGAATTTCGCGCAAAGCTACACGAGGGTTATCTGCGCTTGCCGTCCCTTATTTAGCATTGTAAGACTAGAGGGAAGG
>NW_013665671.1:356692-363450 GCF_000517525.1 Limulus polyphemus | reverse complement strand
CGAGCATGTTTGGTGGGACGGGGATTAGAACCCGCGACCCGCAGTTTGCGAGTTGAGCTCCCTAACCACCTGGCCATGCCGGGCCCAAGGTGTATATGTATGCTTGATGTTCAAATGTTGAAAACAACGCTTATTGCAGCCCCATTAAACACATTTTAATATATATATATATATATTATGGTGAAATAAATAGAATTCTAGTTTGAAATCTTGCGTTTTCTTGAAAGAACTGTAAAATAAATCTGGCCGGGTGAAACCTTTGATTCAAGGGTGGACTGCTAATTTCTCCTATATGAACTATATTGTTATTATATATCTTAATTTCCTAATTCTGAATAAGATTTCTGTAGTGGTTTTTTTGAATGAAAGCCAATACATAATACAAAATTTGACATATATTTAACTATAAGCTGACTAAGAAACTACATTTCAAACTTTGAATTTTATCTCAATATCTATTAATTTATATATACATGTACAACTTCAACTTCCGATTGTGTTACCCTGTGCCTTGGTTTACGCTATTATAAATTTCTCAAACGGTAGATTGTGTTTAACAAGTTTGTGCAAATCCATTTTAACCTGAAAGCCTAAAAATTGATATTCTATATTTTCCTCTTCCAAAAACCAAAATAACTATATAGTTTTAGTTATACCGATCGGTGTTTAGTAAATAAAAATGTTAATTTCAGTCAGTTATTTAGCTTCTGAATGAATAAAAGCTAATATTATTTTCCATTTACCTTAGGCGAAATATATTTAATATTTTAACGTATGCAATGTATAGGACGTCCTAGTAACTTAAGAAGACAGAAATAAACGTTCCGTCGTATTATACTTTTATTTCCCACGTATATAAAACTTTATATTTATTTTCCTTGTTTTTTATAGTTGCCTTAGTAAAACTATCTGTTGTACATATAATAATTGGAACATTTTCGAATCATATAAACACCTAAATAAAACAACGTAATACATTTACTGACTGGTTGAAGTAAACCAACTTTATTAATATTTATTTTCATTTTCAGGGAACAACTGATTTCACTTACATAACTTAGACAAAATATTAAATACGCCACATCGTTTTAAAACTGAATCATAAAATAGGATTAGTAATTAAACCCACAGTTCAATTGGCATCAAAACAAGACAGGTGGCACACGAAGCTCATAAATGTACATGTATATAAATCTATATCTATATAGATGCGCATAACCTATTCATATAGAAAGCCATATACATAACGAAATGTCACCGCGCGTCATTCATGCGTGGTTACGTATTTCAACATTGAATAGGACAAAATTTACACTAGAGATGATATTCATTAAGACTGAATGTTCATTATACTGTACAATATTAACTAGGAAATACATAATACTTGTTCCAGAGACCCGTCTCAAGCTCGTAATCTCCGCCTTTCTAATCGAAATTTTGAGTTTTAAACCCTCCGATCTTGCCACAAACAAAACGTTCATTTAAAGGGCCTGCCCTGAAAAAAAAAACTTCGAAAGAAACTGATCACCTTAATTAAGTACATGATGGAAATTAAAACACTGACCTTATGTTCGGAGGACTAGACCAATGAAGTGGGAAAGCTGGTAAAACAACACCCCAGCCCAATCCAAACTATTGTAAAACCACTTGTAGGATGTACACATTTACTGGAGTATGTAGATAATGTTTCTTACTTTATTTGCGATTTGTGTCATAAGCGTTAACAGTATTGAAAGTTATTCGATTATGCTACCAATGTTTGTGACATTACAGCACATTCTATTAATATAAAATATTAGACAAAACAACATAATTAAGCTTATAATACGAACTTTGAAACTTATGCTTTTGTTTGGAAAGTTTAATCAGTAATTCAGTTTACGTGTTCGATTAGGATGAACATTTTCAGCTACAACAAATTCAGTCACATTCGGATTTTTTTATGTAGATTTGTTTTTAATGCAGAACATGAATGCAATAACTAAGTCAAAATTTTATATAAAAAAGTGAACGCCCCGTTAAGTGTTGTTCAAGAGCACCTAAACGAGAGAAAGACTCTAGTATATTACAACCTAAAACATCATTATCGATGTTGGTACCCACTGATCAGTCAACGCATTCTTATTTTCAAGTTTGTAAGACCTATAACTTCTTTTCGTTGTAACACGTATCATTTTAATTAATTTAATCTTTAATGACTTTCAAACCCTGCTGAAATGTTGTATTGCTGATAAATATTTATAGGAGATTATCTTCTTTAAAAGTATATGTTATACTAAGTGGTTAAAGTTTAATTTAACTGATTGGCTTGCTTGGGTTAGTTAAGGATTTAATCCAAATTTCTTACTTTAAATTAAACTTTAAAACTAAGGAAAACATTAATAGCAAAAATTTCTATTTAAGTGTACAAAAATTAGCTTTATTGCAAAAATATTTAAAATTGTGAAGGGCAGAACCTTTCAAGTATTTGCGAGTTTTAAAAGTGATTACGATATAGTTATTGATTGATTCACTTAACGTTAATAATCAGTGGAGCCAATATAATTATCACGATCTGCTTAGGTCAAAGTCTTGGTTGATATTCAAGGGGTATTTGATAGATTATTCAAGAGAGAATATTTTGTTGATTCATTTCAAATAATGATGGCTGCTATTAGCGACAAATATCAAACAGAATATTTCACGACACAGTTAGTTTACCTTTTAGCTTCCATGTTGAGTTCTCATACCACCAAACGATTATAACATTTGTGGACTAATTTATTATTATTGATAATATTTACTTCGGATATCTGTTCGTATTTATGACGTACTGGAGTATTTTGTTCACAACGTTCGTCAACATTAAGGAAAAATCAACATTATATCAATATTGACTGTTCAATTTCGAGGCTATCTATGTACAATGCCACGAAGAAACAGACAAATCAACAAACAAACAAAAAATAAAACAAACACAACACACACACGAGCATTATTACCAAAAACCTGAGGTGAAGACACATTGTTTGCACTTTAAACAATCTCGCTCTATTCAGAATAACTCCCAGAAGCTTTAATCTAGCATATAACAAGTACAGTTTTTAAATATTAATTAAACCTTTTGTTTACTAAAACTACAAATATCAAGGAATATTCCAATCTGGCGATTGTAGCTTTACACTTTACAAAAAAAAAAAAAAACTAGTTGGAATTTCTACATACAAAAAAGCTCATACCTTTGAACTGCAAAATTTGATTTTTTCTTTTGAATTATTTTTTCATCATATAGCGAAAATACATGGATTTTAACACAGAAATACTACAAAAACTCCTCTACTTCCAATGTCATCTAGCTTTTTCTATACAAAGATTCTTTTTTTCATCTAACTCAAATAGAATTAAAATACAAATGCACATAATGCAAAACAAATACTCTTTCAGAAAGCAAACTGATATCTATTAGTCTTTAACAGGTATATTTTACTTTCCAACTCTAATACTACAAAAATAACATGGCGCTGAGAACTTATGTCATGCAATTACTTATCAACAGAACATAGATAAAAGACAAATGCTTCAATTTTCTGGCACATGTCGAATTTACTTTTGGCGAGACTTTTATTGTTGCAAAACAACAAAATGCACACCTTGTACATTTCCACAACCGACGTGAAATGAGCATTCAATGTTGGATAATGTGTCTTTATGGCAAATTACTATGTTTATACTATAAAACTTCAAGTTCTGATCAGACTGTAAAACAAAACTATAATAATTTATTTTCCAAAAGAGTTCTTGGACATCACACTGATTACATTCGTATTATGTCATCAAGATTCTTGGTTCAAAGAATCTCTTTCATATCCATGTGCCAATGTCTCTTATTCCAGAATAATCAATATGAACTTTTCTTTTAAAACAAGACAAGTTCAACTTCTTATGGCAATAGATGCTGTTCTGAGTTCCAATGTAGCCAATATCAGATTTTACCTTTATGGCATACAAGTTAAGTTTAACTTCTTATGGCAATAGATATACATACTATGATGAGGGATGATTTGGCAATATTCTTTTCGACGGGTCATTTTATTGCAGCTATAGAATTTTTGGGGCAAAAAAATAGGCGGCACCAAGCACGGTAGACGAATTGAGCACACCTCCTTTCTTTCTGTTTATCAATTATAATGTTTTTGCTACCCCAAAATCGAGGTATCTACTGTGACAAACTGTTCTACTAAATTATAAACATTGAAATCATAGCTACGTATCTACTTCACCTTCCTCAAAATTGTTTTTGAGCATTTGGAGGACCTTCTATCTTTCGAAATCAAGGGAGGAAAAAAAGATTTAATTCTCTCTATTGGTCCTTATTTTTTGTCTTCTTTTTTAGTATCAACCCCATTGCCCGCAGCGGTTACGTGGCCGGGGGTTGTTGTCTGGTAGTTGTTCAACTGTTTTTCCATGTACTTGAGCGACTCCGTAAGGTAGTTCTGAACTGCAGTGAGGGCTGCCACCACAGCAGGACTGCCGAACCCGTGAGTTATGAGGGAGAAATGCGTCAGATGGCGCTGTATGTTAGGATCCAAAATGCTTTGAGGCCTAGTATTGCACAAGGGCGATCTGTCTTGATTTAGTAAATCGGATAACTCTTTTAATGTTTGTCTGAAAAAGAAAGAAATGATTTAACTTCAAATAATCATTTACAAGTTTAAATATAAAGTATAATATAATCTCAGTTCACACGAGAGGTTTCTTGTAACTGCCTGTTACAAAGGACATGGAAATTTGTAGCTAAATATACTACAAAACAATCTTTCATATACAATGGAAATACTATGAGGTTTTTTGTGATTCAGTCACACAAGTTTTAAGTAACCACTTATGTTGATTCTTAATGTCATGTATAATAATTGTAATTCTTACTATAATTCAGGTATCCTTTGAATTGACTAGACAAGAAAAATTTAAATAGATGAATATTAAGTTCATTGAAAGTTTACAAGTATTCAAGCTAACTGTGGTAAGTTATTTTTACAGTCCGCTTCAGTTCTCTTAATACTTGCTAAAGATGATTAGAATAATAAAATATTTTAAAATATACTTTCTGATCATTTTTTTATAATTCCATCTTCCAGAACACTTTCATGTTTCATAACCTCGCGAATGATACACAAATAAATATAATATTAAATGTAATTTCCATATTAAAGTACAAAAATAACCCTACGCAATGGCCAGTGTGAAAATTCATACTTTTGAATGGTAGTCAGTTGTACCCCTAACAAGAGGTCCAAGGGGTCTTAGGTTCGAGACGTGATACTACTAAAAACAATTCGTACTTTCAAATGCTACACTAGTAATACTTAACGAAATTACTGACTGAATATATTTTAAAATGTCAAACTCAGGTATAAACTAAACACAAATCTTAAGAATAAAACTTGAATTGTTTTCAAAAATTGTTGTGGATGAAAGCCTTTCCTCACGCTTGACCAACACCAAATGTTGATAGATTGAATTTGAAACAGTTTTGAACTTAATACTTGTATTTTAATTGTTTTGTGTTTGCTCTCTGTGTGAATGCATGTTTTTATTCTTAGTTGTTATCATAAGCATCAATACATGAAGTGTTTTCGACTAGTATTTTGCAGTAGTACTCGAACAGTCGTTCTAATTTTTCAAGCTCTTCCGTCCTAATGTCCCTCAACTAATAGTGGTAGTTGTCATATACGTATCAGGCTGTTTTTGTGTTTGTTTCCAGAATTACAATAAACAAGAAAAACACTTTCATAGGCCTCTATATTAACTATAGCAGCTTTATCCCGTTTATTTTCAAACGTATACTAGTCAAGTCCTTTTTAAACAGAATTTTTAATCTGACTCTAGTTACACCATTATACACGAATAAACTCCTCCGATGCACAAACGTTTAAAACAAAATAAATAAAACTATCTTAGTTGAAGAAGACCCCTACCCTGCCAAAAGTTATATTTATGTCCCCTAATCCTACTATTTTCACCATTAAGTATGAAAAAAAAAAGATGATGCATTAACATTATCAATTAATTCCCTTTACAATATTAAACACCCCAATAAATAAAATTTGTCGATTACTTAACTCTCAAGATAATAGATAAGCTAGAATCACAAAAAAGCATACAAGATTATGATATACAATCATATTCTCTATATCGTTTTGTATTCAAAGAGTTTGATGAAATTATTTGTAATTATGTATAGCCAAATAAAATCAGCTGCTGTTCTCCGATTCTTTGATAATTATACACGAAGTTAAGGCATTTTTCTAACATGGAACAACTACATAAAATATATCCCTAAAACTTCTAGGATGGTGTGAGAGCCCAAGTTAAAAGCAATGTTAGTCAGTCGTTTCTTTCATGCTTGGTTAAGTTTGATAAATTTATATCGCTGTATAAAAACATTAAAGCTTTAGTTAAACATAATTCTAAATTATCCCTCGTAAAAATAACTTCTTTATGTTTCAGAAGATGAACGTTATGCATCTGCAATCGGTAAAAACAAACGATATATTCGTTAAGTGGGCAAAATAATAATTTTATGATTACATAAACAATTTAGGTGCCACTGTTTATGGACATTATCCATTATATTTACAAAATATTTCGATGGATTTATTATAATACATCTATTTTAATATCGATGTTTGTTTAAATTTAATTTATATTTAGTATATTAATATATACTGTTAAATATGTATTGCGAAACACCTGCCTATTCTCTAAAGTTGTAGAAG
>NW_013665671.1:351277-356337 GCF_000517525.1 Limulus polyphemus | reverse complement strand
AATCAACAATATATGTGTGTACGTGAACGCTAGTGTTAGCGTCAGTATTGTTACGTAAAACTGAAATTTCAAGAAATTCTCCCTACGCCTATAAATATAACTAACGCGACGCGCCAAAAAACAGTAGCTATTATTGGTGTGCTATAAACTTCTGAAGCTATAATTGTGATTAATGCTTATTAATCGGAAACTACAGATATATTGACCGGGAGCTTTTATAAACTTCGAACGATAGAAACTATTTAACTTCTGTGGATTCACACCGGACATTAGTACTTTTACGAAAACATTACCTAACGTCATCGATGGAAACTCGATCTGTAATCGGCGTGTGATCAGCGAGAACTACAGGGCTAGCTAGCTTCCAAATAGATGAATTATACCTACGTCAACTCGAAATGAACTCGCTCATCGTCAACCCTCGATAAGATAACAAGAAAGTTCGAAACTAGAAAGAAGACTTTGTATTGCTTGTTAGTTTGTGAAACTTTTGTATATAAATCATTGTTCGTAATAACTATTTATAATAACTGTTATTGTATATTGCATTGTTGTTTGTGTATTAAAACATATTTGTATTAAAAAATAAAACTGTGTATCGGTCTTGTTGGCAAATATCATAAATTGGAGATATCAGCAAATATTTAACTACTATATCTAAATTACAATTTAACTCAGTTTTAGGCTATTCAAAATTGCACTACATAACAATATATATATACAAATAGAAACACAAAGATATTTCACTTAACTGAGCAAAACTGTTTCTAAAAAAGCCTACCAATTCAAATATACCTATTCTAATCGCGATACGATTCATATGAAGTAGTGTTCTTAACGTTCCTGGAAAATTAAACCTTTTCCTAAACTAATAAACAGTCCTAACCTTTTCTGTTTTTGTCTCAGTAAGATAGAAAAATATATTATAACTGAATAAGTTGTATAAAATGGAAAAAAGTGCATTTCATAGACTTAAAGCCTAAGTAGGACTAGCTTATACAGGTGAGCACATAAAGGTAACAGATATTTCTAATAGAAGACATTTGAATGGCATATTCTGGGATAAATGGATGTTTCAAGGTTATACGCCGACAAAATACAGGTCGGTGTTGGAATCTGAAATGGTGGCCGTGGAGTTCCGCATGCCTAACCCAACCTTCAGGGAATGACGTCACCTGGAATCTGTGCCAACAATACATATTTTTTAAGTAAAACGAATTACCGAATTAATTCAGTGAAATAATAGCTGTGGTGAGTGGGTCATGCCTCAGTTCAACACACTTACGGGTGTCCAATTACAGGCAGTGTTCTTCATTTGTACACACAATGGATATTATTATAATTTCACTGAATAATTTAATTAGAGTTTATTTCAAATGTTGTTACTCTTTACTATGGATATTATTAACAGCATCCTTGTCTAAGAATTTAAATGTCTGCTTGTAATTACAAACAGAAACAGTAGAAATGTACTGCGTTGTATAAAAATATACAAAGTCATTGAATGTAGATTGAATACAATTTTGAAAGTACTTCCTAACAATTGCTTGCTTGTGTTTCTAGCGCAAAGTTTTGCAATGTCATCGAATTCTAGTTTTATAATCCCTCAAGCTTACCGCTTAAACACCGAGGGATGGGTGGGGGTACTACCTGTGAAAGAGAAACAGCGCGAAAAACAATTCTAACTGAACTGTGTAACTTCCCGTCGGCAATTTTGATATATATTTAGTTCTTATACGTCTAGATTTTGTTATAGAACTATTTATTTGAAAATCGTATCATGGCTTGTACTGAAAATTGTGTTGATTAATTTACGAACATAAAAGCTATTCTTGCGGCTACAATAAGTACTAGATAATATATATAGTTTACTTGCGTGTGTAGTAAGAATTTAAAAAATTCCCTGTTTCCAGTTTCAGAGGTTGAAAATGTTGAGAACATCTTTTTTATATGAAATAAGAATGCAAAGACTTGTCTTCAATTCAAAATGAAAGCTTCTAAAGCTGTAAACAAAACGACAGTTACTAAGCATTGATTGCTATAACTCTTTGTTTCTCCAACTCATGAAGATAGCTTATTTGATACGTGTTTGTATATTCAGGAATTTAAAGGAACATGAAAAGAGATGGAGCTATAATGGTAGATAACCTTCTACTTACAGTAAACCAGAAAAACAAAGTAAGTTAAGAGATAAAATAAATACAAAAAAAAAACTCAAGTAATGAGTCATTTGGAGGATGCTATAGCAAGGATAAAGAATTAAAAGATCCTTAGTGATGTAAATGGTTTTCAATACAAGCCACTACTAAGAAATAATTAATGTTGAAAAACCTTATTTGAGAAAAAAATTATTTATTATCTTACACTAATTTAACCATGTATTTTATATGTATGTTTAACTGTTCATTTCTTCATTGTTTTCTAAAGGTAATTTTAAGGGCATCAGAAAAAAGGGTTCACAATTAGATTTGAATTTATTTCACCATATTCAATTATTTCTCTTCATATATTAATTAGGTATTACTTTAAAGTCTGATATATAACAGAACTAGAACGACTCATACTTGGTAGCTAGTAGCAGTTCTTTTCTTCTGTACACTTCTGTTGGGTCACTGTGGTTTCTGCATAAATACTCTGCTACCTGGCGGGAGGGAAATTCGGTCTCGCATACATATCCGAAATCTCGTGCCAGATGGATTGCTTCACCTAAAATTTGAGAATGAAAAATTAAAATGATTAAAACAAACTGAAAATACAGAAAAATAATAATGACATTCACAAACAATAAATATAATCGCAATAAGCATTTAACCAAGTAATATATTTTTACTAAAACTATTCTCTGGATTACTTTATTCGTCACATTTTCTCATTAACACTTGCTAATAAACACGAATCTAGCACAGACACAAATTTAACCGCAAATTGGTTGGTGTCTTCCGTGATTTGTCATTTTCTCCTTAATATTATCAGGTTAGAACTAGGGGTGCTTATCTCATCATAGTAGTCGATACGATACAGAAGTTTTACCAAGGTTTGTTACAAAGTTTGACAGTCTTGTCTGTAATTTAATATCTATATTACTAGCATTGTATTATTTAAGTACTTCACACTTTACAGTGCTTTTTCAGGTTCTCAGGTTTGATCAACTAAATGGCAGCTGTCAAGAGAAGTAAAACAATATAAAAAAGTTAATATCTGTCTATCTATTTTGTTATTGTTAATTTGTTATGTTACTTTCCATGTAATGATTTTGATAAAAGATATGAAGACAACATGTAGTACTCATTACTCATCTTCCTTTATTAAATCATTAATTTTTAGCAAAAATATTTTTATAAATTTTGATTTTTTTTTTCTGTACAAAAGACTTATAATGTTTACTGAAAGCTTGCCAAATTTCGTGAAGATACATAAATCGTATCGTATCGCCACACCTTTAGTTAGAACTATAAAAAGGCGATCTTTACATCAATGTCTGACTAAACGTGTAATGAGTTTTGGATACGAAAGAACCGTTAACGGTGAAAACGCAAAGTCATTATAAAGGTGATATAAATAAGGCTAACCATTTCATAGCCTTGGAACTAAAATCGTATATTAATCGAATACAAAACAATATTAACAATAAAATTTATTATTTCAGTTTTTATTAAATGACCTGTTAGGGACTTTATATTCTCTAAAAATATATAATATTTAGTTAAAATGTACTTTTGTAAACCACTTTTTATTTTTATCCAACGAAAATTTATTGAATTAAAAAAACATTAATGTGGGAAGAAGTTTTTAAACTTGATTATTACAACCGCTGATGTACAAAAACCGAATTATTCATTTATGTATCTAACTGCACGCCGACTTTTATGTTTAAGAAAGCCCAGTTGCTTCACAAACTATCTCATGGATATTGTTTTTGTTCTGCTTCATAAACTCTTTTTGGACAGTGAAATATCCTAGATTGATAAATATATGATCTGCTATAAAGAACCATATTTAGGTCGTTTAGTTCATTACTTATGATAAATTATAGATTTGTAACGACAAAATCATAATGGAACAAATAGAACAAAATAAAAGCTTTGAGTGTATTGTAATCACATTGCTTAACATGGTACTGATATATACAAAATAAACATAGTCTCAGACCAGAATATTGGCATTTTTAAAGCGTTTGTTCTGGATAGCAGTTACAAAACTAAACGAGTTTCACTCGCGCCATGCAGTTGATAAAGAATTTCAGAGAAAGAATGTTTTTACTTTTTTGGTCAGGCAAATCTGTTCAGACTATAAAGAATAGGTTAAAGAATATTATTTGGTAATATGCTAAACATTTGGGGATCAAGTACTTGACCTCATTCGCAAGACTTAATGAAGTATTAGCACATACTTCAGTCATAAAAAAACTGAGCCCCACTAGCGTGTCCACTGGGGTGGCAGCATGTCCACATTGGAGACCTCTACACCCCGAAGCCCCCTCCCCAATTAGTTTTTTTAATTTTAGAATCCCCCTCCCCATCCACATGCTACTCCAATGACATGAACATGCTAACTTTGGCAGGGTAGTCGTAAGTCATATTAGATAACTTGAAACGAAAGAATATCTCTAATAAGATAAGACTTAAAATGGGTTTAAATGATAGTTCTCTAACCAGATAAGATCTAGGATGGGTTTAATGATAGTTTGAAACACCATCAGGCCGCCATGAAGCTGTGCAGAGAGAACCCGAGATACTTACGTTTTTTCATAATGGAAATAATAAATACATATTTCTTAAAGGCAAAATTTTTTATTTCTTTTGTATCTGATAACATTTTGACCCCTTTCTGATACGTCCATCTGCTTTCCCCTCCCACCAGATAAAAAAATCCTAGTAACGCCACTGGTAAGACCATCTCTGGACTGAAAATACGCCCTTAATGCAGTAACATACTTTTTGACATCATAACACATACAATCAAGAGATGTGGAAAGCGGGCCACTTCCACTGAATTATTAAAGATCTGTTTTAAAAAAATCATTGTTTTATTGTCAAATGCTGAGAATGAAATTCCCTTCC
>NW_013665671.1:346504-350277 GCF_000517525.1 Limulus polyphemus | reverse complement strand
AAAATAGTGCATATTGGACGTGAAGAAGGGAGCAAGTTGCACGTGGGGAAAAAACGCGCCTGATTTAAATGTCACACCTGAACGCTCACATCCGTTTAATTATGTTTGAAATTATGAACATTGCTCAACATCATGAAAATTAAACCTTATTTTCAATAAGCAATCCTGAAAAATATTTGGGGGTGCATAACTTTTTTCCAGGTGTATATTTCACCATGCGCATCCATCTACAATCAGGGTGAAAAGACTGCATGGATGACTACTAACTGTTTGACTTCCCGTCCCGAGAAAGATATGATTACACTCTGGTAGAAGGGATAACACACTGAAACTTTTAGCTATTTACAATGGTTCTTGTTTCAGTCAAATGAGAAAAAGAAGATGTTTTCTCTGATTAAAATCAGCTACACTGGACATTAAATGTAAAAAAGGAAACAAAAACCACACAGGTGGTGTACATAAAGGAGTTATAAATAATGAGTTATTGCAATTAAACAGTCATTTTGTCGTTGGTACAAAACTCTTGTAACGGTTTTTATTGTTGGGCGGGTTCTTTCGGGTATTGCGTAAATATGAAGAATCTAAAGTCCAGTCCACTTAATGCTAAAAACAATCGATTCATTTATTTGATACAAGTTCTAATGTCCCCCTGATGGGTGAACGGTAAGGTTACAGACTTAGAACATTAAAATTCGGGGGTCAATTAAACGCGATGAACAAACTGTAGAGTCCATTGTGTAGCCTTATACTGAGAAAAACAGCGCAACAAAAAATTGTTACGTTTACAAGTTCAGCGATTTTATGTATAATTAACAATAAGACTAACTTTATAAATAAATAAAGGGTAAACAGATATTCCACTTGCTAATTTTGTATCTCTACCCAAAATTGACATTACTGAACTAATTAACCGGCTGTCAGCAACATACAAACTGACTAAATCATGCACTGATTGTTCGTTAACTAATAGATTCACTAAATCCACAATAAAATAATTTACTATAAAAGACTCACACACTAACTCTAGCCTAACTCACTCTTTACTTTGGAGAAAACTTTAGAAATGAAGCCACACACTCATCATGTGACGTCAAACCTCTCTCTGGTCAAATAAGAATACAAACGTCGAAATTAAAAACATATCCTACAACTCTGCTCATTTCTTGGAATGTAAAGTCTCTTGCCTATTACAGAAATAAGACAATGGGGTATTATATATAGAGATTACAACAATTAAATTGTGTGAAATAAAGAAAAAATCAAAATGCTGATTAACATAACAATATCTTCTTATTTTGCTCATTTACTGCCCAATCACCAAATCTGTTTTGGTCGTTTTCATTTCCGTGGCTCATGTCCTTTATCACCACTTGCCATTTTGCACTGGAAGATCTCTTCAGGTTCGAGGAAATTCACTGGTAATTCTACCTTTGGCGATATTCTGGAAATGATTTCGACGTGACTCCTCAGTAGGTTGCCTTATTTCTGGCGAAGAATTCTCTGAAGCTAACTAGTTGGCCATTCTTCTGCTGACGTACCTTTAAAAGCAATCATCAATTTTGACCCTTGGCTTGAACCACCTGTCTTACACCTTAGGCTGATTGTGTTCTTCATCTTGTGTAATTGAAAATTCATCCTCTTTTGATGTAATTGTTGTTTAGTGTACAGAGATTTCCTGGTTATAGACAGTTAAAATGTATGGAGCAAGTCTAACTGCATGAAGTCTAGTCCCAATATGCAATTTACCACAATGGTGGTAAATATCATGTCTTATAGAGAAATTTCGCACAATAAGGGAAACTTTCTTATTTCATCAAAAGCTTTATGCCCACTTATTATTCTCATCAATCAATCTTTTTGCTACATCTTTGGAGGCAATCTCCCAGCTCTTATTATTAGATCACGTCGAAGAATGAGAGCTGTGGAACCAGTGTCTGACAACATGTTGCAAGGCCTTCATGAATTAACCCATTGACTCGTGGAATGGTTTCTTTGAAAAATGCATTTCTTATCTCAATCTTCTTGGAATATTATCAATGATTAACATATCAAAAGTCTCGGATGTAATGTTCATTTCTTCCACGCTTATAGTAGTTTTATATTTTCTGTCATCTTTTGAGAACAGTTTATATTTCTTAAAGGCTTTTGTCTGCAGCTCCTAGCCTAACTTTATAAGCAAACAACGTATAAACGGAAATTCTACTCACTTGCTAATTTTGTATTTTCTGTATTTGTCGCAAACACAAAGTCAAAATTTACAGCACTGAACAAGCTCACAGCAACATACTCAGTCAAAAACTCATTGATCAACAATACAGACTGACAAGCTAACTCTAGTCTAGCTCTGTACTTGTATAAATGTGGCATCAAACCTCCTTCTGGCCAAACAACGAAACAAACAAATTAAAAATATAGTTTAAATCGATAACTTATTTCAGAAAATACAAAAGAAATAAAGAAAAAAAGGTGAATAAGTCGCAAAATGGACATCTGTAGTTACTTTATATGTTTACAAAATATTGTTTAAAAAGTTTTAAAAATATTTTACAACAATTCAGCCTTGATATTATGATGTTATTTCCGTCTGAACTATCAATGCTCGTCTAAAAAACTGGCTATGTCAAAATGTTAAATTTCGATTTGCACTTTGCAAACCGGCTGCGCCAAACGCTACATTAAGTAAATTTCAGACTTAAAATGTTAAAATTCGGGGTTCGATTCCCGTGGTATAGTTTTGCCCTAAAAAACAACACTCTCTACTACTGATGTTCTCCTACAAGACTGGTCACGCCAAACGTTTGGTTTTAAGCTGTCAACGTTCGTCTGGAAAAGTGGCTGCGACAAACATCATATTTTTAAATGATGATGTTCTTCTAGATAACTGGCCATGTTAAACTTTATGTGTATTGCACATCAGAAAAAGTTATAGAATATTTCAAAATAACTATAAGGAGTAAAACCTGGAAATTACAGGGAAGATATGTTTTTATTTTTTGGAAACTGAATGCAAATTTGACATTATTACTGCCCACCAGAAGTGATAGTGAAATTAAACATTTCTATATCAGATCGCCTATTTTTATCTGATATAATGATGACGTACATCTCAGATTTTAAGACAGGTGTGATTTAAAATACAGAAGGTAAGATCGTAAAGATGTTACTTGATCGTGAAACTATCATATTTCTCTAGAGGTTTTGTGTGAATAACTTTCAGGGATGGAAAATATTTAAAAACATAGAACGGAAAGTTTGGAAATAAATACAGCCGAGTTTTCTTGTCAAGGGTCTACATAACATGTTCAAATCCCCCGCTAAGTTGCGGAAGATTAGCGACTAAGAAACAGGTGGTTAACGAACAAAAGACGATAACCTTGCTAAGCACCTTTTTGAGATTATCTTACACGAATAGAAATAACAAATAGAAAAACATGAAGGGTAATTTGGAAACTTTCAAAGCATTTGTTACAGAAAAGAAATCACGAAACATATCTGAAAGATAAGAAATTTATAGAAAACGTTTACCAACTCCATGCTGTGAGCTACATTTTAGGTTGTGATTCTCTCCCTAACATTAACTGCATCCTTTTTTAAACCTTTCAAACTTGTATCATCCCCTATGTAAAGCTAAATCTTATTTCTGTCACCAAAGCACGCACAAATACACACACCTATACATGTATGTATGTATGTATGTATGTATGTATGTATGTATGTGTGTGTGTGTGTGTGTGTGTGTGTGTGTGTGTATATATATATATATATATATATAT
>NW_013665671.1:338104-345921 GCF_000517525.1 Limulus polyphemus | reverse complement strand
TGACCTGAAACGAAGGTCTAGGGTAAAATATAACCGGGGGTGTTCAGAAAATTTTTTTCTTTTCACCCCGCTCATGTTTTAAAATTACTTAAGAGGCTTAATGTGAAGAGACATGGAGAAGTAAAATAATAATAATAAAAACAGTAACAGATTGACGTGGTATTGCACGGATTCGAACACAGCTCACCAACTCCGAAATCCAAAGTTCTACTACAGGGCTAACTCACGCCCTATTAATCTAAATTAAAAACACACATTTCGTAGGACACTTCCAATGTGAAAAGACATCAAGAATAAATAGAATAAATGTCTTTGTTCTTCTTTATAGGTGGTTAAACGACAGTTAAATTGTGCCTATTTTCCTCAGACAACAAAAATAACTAAAATTGCACTGAAAAATCTAAACAGCACTATAAAATACTAGCAGAAACGCCGCCCTACGAGTAACTGTTTGTGCTAGTAATTACTCATTGAAAAAAAATTAGAAAAGTAAATATTTTCTAAAGAAGGATTTTTTTTTCACCACGGGAAAAGTGTTAGGATTGTGCTCTTTAGTCATACGAAACTCATTTCATCAAAATGAATCAATGTACAGAGCTCAAAATTTTCATAAATGTTACTGGTATAAACTATAACGTTTTTTTTAAGAACTCCAGAATCTCAGTACTACATTTAAAAAATTACAACAATAAAGATAAAATCAAACCATCACGTGCAGTCCTAGTGAAAGTCACGTTCTTTAAAATAAAGAAATATTTGATGCACATACCACAGTGAAATTTGTCCAACTGGATACGTAAATGCCAAGAGGCGTAAAGCAGTGTACCCACATACTACAGCTAGTTTCTAGTATTTTTGTAATTAAGCACAAGCTGCTCAATTTCTCTCGCGAAAGAATATAGGTTGTTAAAAATATTGCCTAGCAGAACATAACGATCAATGTTTGTACAGAGTAATTTATATAACATAATTGTGATAACTTCTACTAGTATAGTTGCTAAAAATCTTCAATAATAATTAGTCTTAATTATGAGTAACAGGGAAATTACAAAAAGCCTTTGTGACCACTCTGCCCTGGTTTAGCAAGTAGGTATCCTCGCTGTTTGCGTTGTTTTCGGCTCACACTCCATAAACAACTGCTTAGCGAATTACTAATAACCAAAACAGAATTTACATATGTAAATCTTCATGTACCTTATATATCACAGTTGGCCAATGTAGTTATTATTATTTAAGGAAGCTATTGTTATAGATTAAATGTATCTAATGCTATAAATAATTAAAATACATATTGAGTTAAATAAATTTAATACTTCTAATTATATAAACACATAGAAATTTAAATCTTATTTACTATTTGGTAAATTCCGGATTCTAAAAAAAAATCTTGACTAGCGTGCATTATTAACGAAAATATTGAAATCCATAAACAGTCTTCAAATGTGGCTTCTACAGTTCATTTAACAAGCACTTGTTTCTGAACAACTACAATGTATTTGTAACTTTATTAGTGAAAATAATGTACGTTGTTGTAGCTAAGTTTAAGATCATTTCTATCTAATTGATTACAGAAAAATGCAATATTATTCACAGCAATCCGTCAGAGCTTTATAGAAATGAATTTAAACAAATTCTTTGTCAACGTGTGGCATCTGAAGATACTTATGATTTACCCACTCCTCTGTTGTCTACTAATGGGATGAGCATGACGAATGACAGAAATATTATGTGGTCTAGTGAAACATTTTGGCCTTTTCCAATGACTCGTGCTTCCCGAAATTTGGCTTCGAATGAATTGAAAGAGGTGGTGGAGAACATTTTACTGTAGCTAAGTTTGCTTTTATTTCTAGTAACTGGAAGCTCATGGGCAGAATAAACCAAAAGGGTGTGCAGATGCCAGAGGAAGTAATTTTTACCCCCTCCAAGTACTTTGTTAGCCATCCCACGTCTGCATATTGCTTTACGCCAAATTGTAGTCGTGTATCTAAGCGTTACGTAGCTTTATGGTTGACACCTCTAAAGTGAATTGATAAATCGCCATCAGGGGTCCTGTTTTTAATTGTATTAATTTTATAACTCACACGAAAACAGAATTCTCTAATTCATTTCAAAAATATAACAATGAAAAAAAACAAGTAAACTATAGCGACAACATTATCTCCAAAGGATGAAAATGTAGAAAAATATCGAATAAGGAAAATTTGTTTTTTCCAAACATACCACTGACAGTTTGAACCCGCTTTTTCAACCTGTAATTCAGCCATCAACAATTGTTTTTGTTTATTAAGGTTTATAATTGATAAAGACCTTCAACTTCATATCGTAAGGCATTAGAGGCATTTACAGTTATAAATCATGAGTAAAAATAATGTCAAGTGTGAAAACGATTTAATAGTTATATAACAAATGTTACAGAGATACTACAGAATTAACGTTGGTTTTGGCATTTTAAAGAGCCCTGTCGGAATGAGATGGTATTTACGTGTGGTTTGGAAAGCAAGTTTTCTTTTCATTTGTTTAGCTCTCCTGATACCTTGCACACAACAATGAAGGGAACATTTACATTTCCCGAGCGAGTTCTTTTCTCAAAGAGTATAATATTACTAGATTATTCTACATCGCCTTATCACCCACGTTTATTCATTTCCAAATTTTTACTGAGCAGTCCGAGTCGAAGCTTGGCGACTGGTAAAATACTTACCTTCTACAAGTGACGTAAGAAGTGTGACGTTAGCAGCTTTCCGCCTTCCTGCCGGGAGGTTTAAGCCAATTTTCTCAAGTTTTTCACGAAGAGATCTTCCGCCATTTTTTGATTTAGCCCTAAGAATATTAACCATAACAATTAATCCTGCATTAAAAAGGGCTACCTAAGGGTGGAAAAACAAATTAAAGACATTTTTAATCAAGATAGACAGTCATAAGTACTATTTAATAAACAATCTCTAAACTCGTAATTTTTTCCAAGTTTACAAATGAAAAGAGCTTTAGAGACTAAGTGTCTTTGTAATGGAAATAACGTTACTCTACAACGTCCATTAAATAGTGATAAAAAAGATCAATGATAACAAGTACCATTAGTTTCTGATATTATAAAAAAGTCGAAAAAAAATTAAGATTTGGTGCCCTAAACACAAACGTAATTAATCACTTAGAAGTATACTCTATTTATATTAACTGCAACAAATAACAGTCCTGATCCTTCTCCTATCACAACAAAAAGGCGATAAAAGCAGCTTTCACAGATAACAAAACACACATTCAGATTACGTCCTGCCAAGTTTTGGGTCAGTCTAGAAAATGTTATTTTGTGCAAAGAGAAATACTAAAAGTAATAATTGTAATATTAGTTAAAATATGTATGGAATATGCAAAAAATAAATACAAGGAGGCTAATAAGATAAAACACCTATTTTACAGTTAAACAACTTAATACACGTTAAAATAGAATAAAGGTAAACATGGATTTTTATTCATCTTAAATACAACAGAAATATAAAAATAATAAAGGGTACACAGCAGTAAAAATACATATATATGTAAAGTTTCAGTAATAAAATAAGAAATATTAAAAAAATATTATTATGAACAACTTGAAAGGGGAGAAGCAGTAGCTTCAAGCAACTATACTTAACGAAGTAGCGCCATTGACTGTCACTCTTATAAAGCACCCACAGCTGAAAGTAATAAGTGTGTTTGGTAGCAGTACGGTCACGAACCAGAAAATGTTGGATGTCCAGTATGATACACTAACCACTAAACGGCGTTTGTGTCCAGCTTACAAATAACACATTTCTACGTTTCTGGTAGCTGAAGTCTTACATTTGTTCCCTCTATACACTTTTTTATTTACTGAACTACGTTTTATAACAACTTATGTTACTGCATTCAGTATTACATATAATGAATCACACACACACACACACTAATATATGCCAATGATCGGGCTAGAGCCACAAAGCAGGCGTGGCAGGAGAGACCATTCACCATTTTATTTTATCAAAAGCGTACAGGTTCATTAATCTCTAGGACCCTCATACCAATAGAGTATAGTTTGAACGCTTGTGAGTGACTCCAAATAACAAATGTCTAGAACTAACACAAGCAAACTGATCACTTTAAAATATGATTAGGTTTTGAATTATTTGAGAAATGCGCATAGAAACATTTCAGCAAGAAGTTCCGTGCTAATATTGCAGGAAACTTAGTAGACAAAACATGATACTTAGATAAATCCAACCCAACTCCTATTTGTTTCTTTATTTTGTTAAAGGAAACAAATAGTTGAACAGAGGACACCAAACGCTCAATTTGAATTTAAGATATCGTTAGCTAAGGTATCAGATCAGGCAAACACAGAGATGAAAACAAATATTTTGTTTGCTCTTCAACTAACATTGTCTAACAGTGAGAGTTTTGATCTATGGATCAACCAAGACAGACCAGAGAGATAACGCTAGTTTCATAAAAATGTGTGTAAAGATGAAAATAAACACAGCTGCAACATACAGAACCATAACGGAAAATAACAGCAATATTTTGTTTCTTTTACAGTTTGTGTGTGTGTGTGTGCGTACGTGAGTGTCGCCAAGATTTTCAGAGGGACTCGTTTCTGTTCATGGTTCATAGTTCTTAGATATATATAAACATGCACATATACGTAAACTGCACGTGTTATAATAAGAATTTGATCAATAAGTTATGTTGAAACATACAGTCATGCAAGTTTTAAAAATAAACTTGATATTATCTGCTCATTACTTATTGAAACTTGTGGGTACGTCACAATATACGTTTGTTTGTTTGTTTTTGAATTTCGCGCAAAGCTACACGAGGGTTATCTGCGCTAGCTGTCTCTAATTTAGCAGTGTAAGACTAGAGGGAAGGCAGCTAGTCATCACCACCAACCTCCAACTCTTGGGCTACTCTTTTACCAACGAATAGTTGGATTGACCGTCACATTATTACGCCCCCACGGCTGAAAGGGCGAGCATGTTTGGTGTGACGGGGAGTCGAACATGCGACCCTCGGATTGCGAGTCGAGCGCCCTAACCACCTGGCCATGCCGGGCCCACAATATACGTATGTTAATCTCTTTTTAATAGCTATTTTGCACCTTATTACATAAGGTAGACAAACTGATATTTGAATCCTTTAATTTAAGCACCGTATCAAACTAGTTAAAAATATGATGGATTTATCAGAGTTTCGCTTGTGCTGAAGATATTTGTTTCGCTGATAAATTGCACGTAGATATGGAGGTTTCTGTAATTAACATTTATTTAAGGTACAAAGTGGGGTTCGTTCGCTATCCCCCAAACTCTTTTTGATGACTCTCTTGGACTGTGTGGTAAATTTGAAATGTGATGAACACATATATTAATGTACGTGTACATTTTGTTATTATACACAGTTATTGTTCACTAGTTTGGTCACGAATCGTTTACAATATGTTTTAATCAATAAGATTTATTTTATTCGCTACTTGTTTGTTTAAAAAACGTACACAAGTCTATGATTGTAAAGTAATATAAGATGACCTTAAAATACTTTTTAAAAATTTTCAATATAATCTGTAGCGTATTTTTTTCGGTAGCTTATATTTTTTCAAATAATTTTTAACAAGGCAAAGTTGTGATATCGTGTCCTGTTAGAAAACGTTATATTAAAATGACTTGCCACTTTCCTCTAACTGTACTTATATAGACGCTTTTTAAAATAAAAAAAAGTACGCACAAACTAACTAATGAAACCTAACAACAAAGTGGTTGTTATTCAAAATAAGCTGGTCAATTGTTCTGCCTGCAGCCAAAGCGGGATTCCGTGACGTCAACAGCTTTGGGGGCCCAGAAGCCTACCTGCCACAGCCAGTGTCGCTGCAGAAGAATTTGCCAGAGGCACTATCACCATCAACCACACCTGCAAGCTACCTTGGCAGCAACAGGTAGACTTGTGTGGCCCTGCCTATTTAGAGGGAATACTATGTTTCCCCCCCCCACCTCCCATGATATGTTACTTTTTGCATATTTTCTTATCAAACTTATTTTATACTCTTCTAGGTCTTTGTTTTTACCATTTGACTTACAATTCCCTCACTCAATTACTACACAAGTATATTATATCATTATACGTTTACATCTAAATAATTTACTCATTTTTTTCAACAAATTTGATACAACTTCATTTTTTCCACATTTTCAACTCAATTTCGCAGGAAGCTTCCAATATCGTTTTTTGTAACTATTCCCTAAGTAACATTCTTTTATGTAATTTTTCTTACAGTGTCACCCACTTTCTTTCTTTGATGGTCATATATCATCTATGTTGCTCTAGCTTATCATTTCTCATTGTTTTTTTTCTACCCTCTTTTCTTGCAACTTTATTTGGGTATTGTGTTCCCCTTATGGATCCTTTTTTTTTCTCTAAGAATTCTATTTTGTCCACCCTTTATCTATATTTTCTTAATCTTTATTTCTTAAACTTTAACTTTCTTAATCTTAATCTTTATTTCTTAAACTTTAACTTTCTTAATCTTAAACTTTATTTCAATTTGCATTTTACTCTCTTTCCAGAAACGCTTTTAGTTTACTTCCTAACTGGTTATTACTATCCACTTATAGAGCTGCTGCGTGATCAAAGATAAAATCTAAAGAGCACAACACAGCCTCTCCTTCTTCTACCACATAAAAAAAATAAGCAAAGCGACCTCTGTTATATGACTGATGTTAATCCATTTCAATGAAAACAAAGACATGGGTTTATCTCACAAAAATAATACAGTGTATCACAACATACTATAAAGAAAAAAAGATTAAGCATTTTAATACAACAAACCTCCTGGCTTTCTAATTCATTAGGAAAATTTTCTGGCCAGAAAACTAATATAATCAAAAAGGAAAAAATAAGACAGAGTTTCTACTGTTTTAATTAGCCCGTTGTTTTACTTTACTATGTCACATATTTTCTTACTTTCCGTTGAATATTAGGTTAATTTATAATTTTTTCTTGAAGAGAAACTATTCAGCAAAATAAAATATTCGAATCAGAAATAATTAAAACTGAGAAAATATTTTTCAATATGAAATTTAATGTTATCTTGCTAAAAATGATTGAATGAAATTAAATTGGAGTCCAACACTTGGAAACTGTGTGTTATTACTGCTTATGAGAGAAGTGTACTGTACAAAAGAAGTTACATTTCATAAAATCCTGGGTTCATCCTTAAACGTTTGATGTAATGATAATATTCAGATGAATGAGACTGACTTACAAAAGGCAAGTACAATATTCTGACACAACAAATTTATGTGCAAAGTATTACATTTTCCTTATGAAAACTGTTCTTATTGGACAACAAATATCTGTATAAAGAATAAAACTTAGTATGAAAATAAAATTAAATGGAATTTTTCTATGGAAACTAACCGACACAAAAACAAATATCTGTATGAAGAATAAAACGTAGTATGAAACTAAAATACAATCTTTCTACTGAAAGGAATCTAGTTCACTGATATTACACACATATGACCAGAGAGTTTCAACACAATTTAATACAACATTTCTACTGAAACTAATCTAATTCACTGATATTGCACACATATGACCAGAGAGTTTCAACATAATTTAATACAATATTTCTACTGAAACGAATCTAGTTCACTGATATTACACACACATGACCAGATAATGGTTGGAGACGGCTTGAATGGGTAATGAAGAAAAACTTATATTAAAGTTTAACATAACAGCAAATGTACAACGTTTCGACAATGTTTTGTCGTCGTCAGGTACAAGTAATTTACACTGACACGGATATA
>NW_013665671.1:333880-337657 GCF_000517525.1 Limulus polyphemus | reverse complement strand
TATATCCGTGTCAGTGTAAATTACTAGTACCTGATGATGACAAAACCTTGTCGAAACGTTGTAGATTTGCTGTTATGTTCAACTTATATTAAAGTTTTTTTCATTACCCATTCAAGCCGTCTCCAATCATTATTAGTCTCAAAGTCATCGAATATGACCAGATAGTTTCAACATAATTTAATACAGTAATTCACTTGCTTCTTTGTGTAATATTTTACAAAAAACACACACCTTTTGGTTTATTGTTTTTATATTTTCATTACTTAGTTATTTGATAATTTATTTTCATTTTCTAAAATCTGTTCTTGTATTTAAAACAGAACCTTGCATAGCTTAATTTTTGACTTTCCCTCAAGTTTCAAGGTCGGTTATAAACTAATATTGCACAATTACAAATCTTGCGCTTTACAATGTAATGTCTATTTTGTCTCTCTTATTTTAATTTTCTATCATTTTTCTCTTTAAATAGTCAGTTTCTTTATTGCTTTAATAATTTCGTTAGATACAACGCACGTGGCACGTTCTTTTGTTGCACATTACTAGTGATTATACTGTTATACGTTATGCATTGATTTATGTCTCTGGGTAAAGGCTGTTATCAGTCTGAAAACTGAGGCTCAGCAAAGTTATTATTGTTTTATAATTAACAGTTTGTTCAAGTTGTGTCCTTCAAGTGTGATATTTAGTACTTTAATTTTACTTTTTACCTTTCTTTGAATACATTTTCTAAAGACTATAATAATGTGCTAACTACAATTCATCCAAATGAACTATTTTAATAATAAATTATAAAATTAGCAAGGTTAATAGTTTTTAGATTTTGAAAAACTTTTATGAAGAAAGTCTCTGTATTATCATTTGTTACAGAAATATGTTCCTTTTGAATTCACATATATTAAAACATTTTTTAAAATGTCTGCGTAAGATAATTGAGAAAACCTTTCCAAATCTTCTGCAAGTTTGGCTAAGGTTTCTTCTTTTCTCCATACTCGGAAATTTACTCTGGATACTTCCTTCTGGTATGCCATTCCGAATCTGTCAGATAAGGCAACTACCACTGCTTGATAATTGTTATGGTTCTCGGTTAGAAGATTACTTAATGTCGTTAAACTTGGCCCTTATAAATAAACAACAAGAGGAATGGCTTGTTGTTCACCATTCTATCTGTTCACTTTACAAACTTTTTCGAACTGAGCCTGATATGCCTTCAATATTACTTTTCTATTATAGTCCGTTAGTTCTATGATTGGCCAATGTTGAACAAGCCATGTTAATTCTTGGACTGGGTTTAGTATCAAAATGATTTGAGTAGTTCAGGAAGGTCCTGCAATAACAGATGTAATAGAACAGCAGTAGTGGTAATAGGTTTAGACCATATACGTTCTCTTATTCCATATTTTGTAGTAGATGGTGTTTTAGTTTGGATCTAAGAGGTGTGTTTGGTTTAGTCTTTGAGTTTGATAATTCGTTTGCTACATCTTTTATTCTGTCACTGATGTTCTTCTCTACGTCAATGATGTACTTTTTACCTCATTGATGTCTTTCTTTACTTCGTTCATGTCTTTTTGTACATCTTCAATTTTGTCATCAGTCTTTATCTAATTCGTTGTCTTTCTGTACTGCATAAATTTTGTCGCTAAAACATTACTGTAAGTCTTCAATCTCTTTGTACATCTTCCATAGCTGCATCAATCAAATTTTCAATTAGATTTATTTTTAATTCTTCCTTTAAATTTCTGTCTTTTACCTCTTGATTTTTTTTCAATCTTCTATAAATGTCTTCTTTAATTTTTCTGTCGCTTTCTTCTTCATCTTCTTATAATTTTCTGTTCCTTTTTTCTTGGCCTTCTTTTAATTGTTTTGTCAACTTCAATAATAATAATAATAAATCTCTGATGTCGCCTCGTCAGATCATCTCCAAAATTAAAATTTACTCAATGTTCTATTTTATTTTCACCAAAATAATCCAACTCCTGAAACCTTTGTTGTAAGGTTGTTTTTCATTAGGTGGGTTATTTTAACTCATTTGGTGAAAACAATTCGAAGCCCACTCCACGTAACTACAGCAAATTAGTTAACTTCTTCATTAACGTTCCTGCAAGTTACTTGCACTTGTACACTGTTGTAACTCGTAGTCCTAAGTTTACAAATGACGTTCAAACGAAAATATCTCGCTAATGGTACTACGACTAACGTACAAATAACTTACGTTTACAGTTTCACGGCTAATCGATCAAGTTACTAAATTACGCGATAACTAACATGAATCCAAATACTTCACTGAATGATTGGCACTTTATCAACTGAAAACTGATTGATTCAATGCTAATTCCTTGCTTGTATTTATAACTAACTGTTTTTCTACATCTTAGTATAATTTACTAGATTTTAACCCGATGTGCCCTCTAGCTAACATTTAAATTAAAATGTTAAAAATATAGCTTAGAGCAGTATATAAGCCTAATCACTAGCAATAACATTAGAAAAGCTCTAATTTTATATCTCCGTGAAGACACGTAGTTTTTCTTCAGCATATATTATTTTTTCTACAAAAACTGTAAAGTTTTTTGGTAAAGTGTTTAACCAAAGACTTAAGGTTTTTTCCAAAAATCTTATTTGAAAGTATGCTACATGCATGTTAATAATTTATTTTACACATTAGATATGCCAAATCCACAGCACTGTTTAATTGATTATTTTTTACGTACTATATATGCCAAATCCATTCGAAATGTTATAATGTTTCTCTTCATGAAGATACGTTAGATGTGCACATTTTTTAAAACATATCTAGGTAGATACTTGCTTATTTAGCCCTACTGATATGGTTAAGAATATAGCACCAAATTTATCATTTTAATCATAAAAATATCATGTTATACGAATATAACACACACACACATATGCATCATATTTTTCGTTTCATCTTATTACATACAAAGTACATACACTGGCCTGTTTGCTGTGTCTGGGAATTGAACTTCAGATGTTAGAATTGTAAGCTCGTAAACTTACCGCTGTTCCACCGAGGGACCATAAAAGTTCGCATAAGAAGTTTAAGCTACGAGTTGCTGTAATTAGAATAATTTTTAAAAAATGTTTAAAACTTTCGTTTCTAATATTGTAAGCAGAATATAGATGAGTAGCTACCCTGATGCTTTTGTATAGCGGGCTTCTCGTCGTTTCTTTCAGATGTGAAACTGCACACAACATTTTAGAAATGTGAAAATGGCACTGATGAAGTCTGATGGTGCACTATAAATTAAACAGATATGAAATAACACTGGCTCTGCTATTAACCTAATTACATACAGAGGGCTGTTAGGTTTATTAACGCCCGAATTGGTTAAAGAACCAAAATCACGACTAAACACCAAATATCACCTTAGTATAATTGTTAGAGCTCAATACCTTGATTAACATCATTGAATGTAAGCTAAAAATTGTAGTTTCTAAAATTTGATCGTAAACAAACGAAAATGTTTGTCTTTTGGGAATACAGGCATTAATAGCTGATATACCAGTAATTTAGATTGGAAAGTAAGTCAGTTTGAAATATTTTGATTAAAGGCTTATTTCTTTCGGCTATCTTCTTTGAAATCTTACTTAGTCTGCAACAAAAATTATGTAACTATGTAAAATCTAAACTTATACGTTACTGGTAAAATACTATAGGCGCCAAGATTAAGCATTAAAGTAAAACGTGCTACAATCTATTAAAATAGAACCACATTTATTTCTCGATGTTGCAAATTTCAATGAATATAGATTATACCA
>NW_013665671.1:326715-333633 GCF_000517525.1 Limulus polyphemus | reverse complement strand
ACTCGGAAGCTTGCTAATAATTAGTTATCTGTTGTCCAGATGTTTTAATTGGTACCAGATAAGAAAACACGAATAAATATAATACTTGAATTCCAAATATCTCGTTATAGTATCAATTTGAAGCTAAAAGCTGAGCGAAAGAAAATGTTTGCAGTTGTAACAGCTTAGAAGAAAAGTACTATGAATACCAGGTGTGGAAAACTTGGAAGAGGGACGACATGTTGACGCATCTTGATGAAGATACGGGTAGCTGCATCTAAAAGGTTTATTTCATTCTTTCAGAATTCTTAAGTTATTCTCTCATCTGTTGATTGAGTTTGGTTATTAAAGTATTTCGACCCACGATGGCGTCACTAACTAAAAACGGATTGATCAAATTATACTTTTTTTTTCGCTCCACTGTTATCATATGCGTGTTTTTTTTTCTTATAGCAAAGCCACATCGGGCTATCTGCTGTGTCCACCGAGGGGAATTGAACCCCTGATTTTAATAATATAAATCCGAAGACTTACCGCTGTCCCACCGGGGAACGGATATCATATGAAATCGGTTGTCTGACTTATGTGTTCTTATGTGTTTTAAATATCTCGAAAACTATAAAGCATCTCTGATATTTTATTTCAAAAAATCAAATGAGGAAGTGCATAATCCTTGTTAAAAGAAAACTTTAAACGTAATGTTTTAACTTACCGTAAGTGCTCTTTTGAACACAAACCTTTACAAGTGTAATAAGGGACGTACCGAGCGTAAAGCATTATTAGTAACACAATTCAAATAGAAAAATAATTAGTTAGATGTATGATTGAGAGATAAGTGTATTAATTAAATTATTAGGTGTCATGAGAACTAGAACTAGACTGCAATAGTTAAGAAATTACAACTTTTCGAAGTTTTTCTGCAAGCAAGAGAATTGTGAAAGTTTGTATCATGTTCAGAAATGGATATAGTTGGATTAATAGGGAACATTAACACTTGATAATTGTAGAATTTTTAGTGAAGTAACTTTTCCATTAAGTAAAATGCACGGTAATAGCAAGGTACGGTCTGTGAAGTATAGTGCAAGTGATAGTTCTAATTAATTTATAGAACATTAACTGAAAAAGGATCAACTAATCACAGAATACCATGGATGAGCAGTTTGCTTTTAAGTAAACAATAACAATGTATTTGCATTTTTCAAAAGCCAGACATGCTGGAAAGTTTATAATGTTTTGTTTGTTGTTAAGCACAAAGCAACACAATGAGCTATTTGTGTCGTGCTCACCACGAGTATCGAAATTTGTTTTTAGCGCTATAAGCCTTCAGGGTGTTCTTAATCAATTGCTGATTGTGAAATAAAAGACAGCGCCTGCTCTTAAATAAATAAGAAATCAACTTTATACGCTGAAATTAATCAACACAAAGTCACAGCCGCAATACTACAAAAATTACAAAAGAAAAATGAACGAGAATACTGATTGGGGGAGATCACCCCAGCTAGATTTAATTAGGGATCTTAGCAAGGACCACAAGAAGAAGGCAAGAGACATGACACAAAAGACTTCTCGCACTGATCGTTACGGAAATACGGATTCTAATAAGAAAATAAGCCGTAAAGGAAACCTCTTAGGTTATGACAGTTGAAACTGAGCTGGGTTAGAGACTGCAACTAAAGCAGGCCTCTGAAAGATAATAACCGTTAACGACTTCTTAGAACTGGTTTAGCCTACCTCGATGAATACGACTAGAAAAATGTAAATTACGTACAGTAAAAGTTTGCCGCCAAATTCCACGCAGTCTAACTCCACAGGACTAGCGTCACTTCCGAATCATGGCTGAGAAGAAAACATGTGTCAAAGTTGGATTCCATAACCACCTCGCCGTATACTCACATTTTCACCAACTATTATTAACTGTTCATCTAGAACTACAATGCTGCAAAGTTGCTTTTTTGAGCATCACGGAAATAAATGGAAAACAAAATTGTTCACAAAATGTGCATTTATATTTAGATATGTTAACTATATTTAAATATGCTTTGAATTAATAAGAGTTGATTATGCAATCCGAACATTTGCCATTTAGAAATCCCATTGTCATTCCAATTGCTTCATACTATGCAATACATTTACTTTTTTATATTCAAAAAAATATGTGTTATCACTTAAGCCTATACAAGAATGTAGTTTTCATAAGTATCCCAGGCAAAAATAATACACCGTAAGCAAATCTTCCACGGAGAACAATGTTTATGTGAACCTTACAAAGGAACTATTCTATGCAAACATGCTAAAAATAATACTTTATGTGGCCATGTTAAGAAATGCAACTCAGGTAATTTTCAAAGAAATCTAAACTGAATCTTTATGTAAATGTTCAAAGCAGGTTAACTTTCATGTAAAGAACACACAAGAAGAATAACATTTACGTAAAACTTAAAGAAAAACAAATCTTCCCAGGAAAGTGAATGTTATAAAAATCAATTTGTTTTGCTACTAGTCACCCAGACAGCTTCTGATTTTAAAACTGCATTATGAAAACGTAGTTTTCCCAAAAACATATATTAATTTATCTTTTGGAGAAAAATATAATACATTTTAAACTGACTACATGAAAATGAAAGATGCACACCTTTTATAAGTATAAAAGTTACGAATAATTCTTAGCCAAACCTTTAGATTTTGTAAATGACATTAGATATTGATGTGCTTGTGGTAATATTGATCTGACACAACAGATGCAAGTCATTATTTCAGATACAAATAAATCTACAATATTATAAAAATATTATTAAACTCGTCTACAGAATGACTGCTATTGCTACGAAAAATATCCACAAGAACAGCCACGAATCTTTACAAAGGTGCATGGTGGACCTATTTGTTAGTATAACTAATATGCTACGGTATAATAAAGGCACTAAGCTTAAATCAAATATCTTAATCATGAACACTGCAGAAAATCGATATATGTTAATAACCCCGGCGTGGCCAAGTGTCCAGCATATCGGATTGTGAATTTCATGATCTACGCTTCACGTTCCGATGCCAAAATATTGAACCTCTTTACTTTTAATTGGGGACGTGGATGCCTTTTATAAGAGTGACGGACATATCCCACTATTTAATTAGGTTAGCCCAGAGTTAGTGATTAGTGGCTGTTGACTGGTTGGCTTCTCTCTAGCCCATCAGGTCAAAATTAGGAATGGCTTACGAATATAGCCTTTCTGTAGCATTGAGTGAATATTAGAAAAAAAACTATACCCTATTTTTCCTTAACAGCAGTTTAATTAAAAAAGGAATCAATTATGAAAAGAACATGAACTCTGTTTTGAATAACTAATAACACTGTTTGGATTTTTTTTATCGAAATAAAACAATTTCCTGTAATCCAATTTTCTAGTTGTTTGCATTGGAAATGGTTACAATAATGGATAGCGCGCAAATTTGGTATCTGTATGATTTTTGAAATAACATCACTATATCATAACCAAATAAAGCTGATAGTTTTATGTTGGAGAAAAATGATTGTTTTTTATACAGACTTTTCCAGCACCTCTCTATCCATCCAACCGTCTCCATAAAGCGAGGTTTTCAAATCATAAGTTGATTTTTTATTCCTTTAATATAATTAATGTGTACCTAATTACTTTTGTATGTTATGAGAAAGGAAAAAAATGTAATTTAACTGGAAAGAGCACACACGTTCCACTGAAGCATTCATTCGTACTGATAAATTTTTGAATTCAGCGGTCGTCTTGCATGAAGGATTAAAGAGCATGATAGACGTTGTGCTATTTACATCCTTTAACGAATAGAGAAAAGAGTTTTTGAGGTAGAAAATTTTCGGGGCGAAATACAGTAATGTAACTAAGGATAATAGTATTATGTAATTCTCCTGGTATAAATTCATAAGTACCATAAAATTTATATAAAGGATGAAGTATCAACTTTGGAAGATTACGGCAAATGTCACAATATCTTGTATTGTTAAACATTTTTCAATAAAAATAATTCACAGTTTATTATTATTTAAATTCGTTACGACTCGATTAAAGTTAATTGAAAAATATAACGTTCTGAGAATGTGATTCAACATAATTTATGGAGATCAATGATCTAAGAACATCCTGCCTTTAGTTCTGTTATTGAAATCTGGCTGGAGTACTCGTCCGTTGGACGGGTGAAATAAAAACTCGTTTGTAACAAAGGATAGGAAATTGCGCTTCTATTTTTATTCTTAACATAATAAACATTAAAAGTGCAATAAAAGTACATAAAGGTACCGATACTGAAAAGAGAGACGAACAGTTTTTCATGAATTCTATCAAACTGAAATTAGATGAGGGGGACCAACCTCCTCATGTCATCCTGTACCAGTGTCTAGTTGGGCTGATTTTGTAGTTTTCCGAAATTTGATGATCTTCTTCATATCTTTCTGTATGAAATTTGGTGCTGATTGATCAAGAAATGTAGACGCGTATAAGGATCATATACACACACATATTGACCAATGTGTCAAGTTTGGTGCCGATTGATCAAGAAATGTTGAAACGTATAGAGCTTTTCCAAAAATTACATAGATAGTATTTTCACGTACAAACTAACTAAAATTAGGGACGTGAAGCCTTTTATGGATTCATTTAACAAGATAACAGCACATAAGATTACTCATAATATTGTTGTAAGTATGGTCAAATTCACAATTTCTCCAATGGACAAACTAAAAATCTGACTTAAAAATCACTAAATCGAAGCTTCAAAGTTTCATGTATCATTTAAACAGTGATAATTCCTAATAGAGAAACCTTCTCTGACCAAAGCCATTTCACGCTATGTCATATTTATACAAGATTCGAATCTTAAAAACAAATGCTTTCTTTTTATCAGGACCTTTAGGAGAGAAGTTTCTGTATTTATGGATAAGCTATTAAGGTTACAATCCCGCCGTTCCTAAGTTTGAACTACCCACTAGAAAGAAGTAGACAACCAGCAACTTCTTACTATCGACATTCATGTTGAGGGATTGACTGTCATTATTACAATGCACCTACAGCTTGTGCAGGGACAATTTTTTTGATATTGCACGAATTCAAAATCGGCTTGCTAGCTCCTAAATCCCTAGCGCTACCACAGGACAAAAACGCACTATGGAGGGAACAAACCCATTAAAAATTATTTATCCCCTTCCATGTTTACCAGGAGTAGAGAATATTGAAATAAACATTTTGGCTATGCTTTTAGTTAATGCTTGGTATTTATATACTAAATTTAAAAAAATAGGCTAAGTAGGTTTGGTGATAATAAACAATAAGTTAACCTGTAAAATATTCGAAAATATAAATGGAAAAAGAAAAGAAAGACGCTGTTGTGAGCTTCTCGTACTAAAGTCTTTAGCAGAATAATAGTCTTTTAATAATTAATCAAGCTAAAAACATCAAATGTGCAATGATAACATCAGATCGCTTATTGAACAATTATAGGATGATAAAATAAACAAACTAGACATCAGATCGCTTTTTAATTAATTGCAGTGGTACGGCTAATTGCGCAAACATCAGATCGCTCATTCTGATATCACAAGAATGGTGCAATTACACAAAAACATCTTTCTTGGAAAGTGTTATCTGTATATTTTTCCTACTTTAAAAAAATAGTTCATTGCCTCTCCATTTTTGTTTTGTTTCGGGTAAAGAACTTAAAATGTACACAATTATATCATTCTTATTTAGAATAAATGTCATTTTAAGTAAACCGTTGTTAATGGTTAAAAAATGTTTAAAACTGAGTATGTTCTTTGCAAAATGTTACTGTTTCAATTGTATTATCATTAGTGTTAGTTTAGATATATTTTATCTGTTGGTCATTTACTGTTACTGAAAAACGAGTAATATTTTTTTATTTGGTTTGACAAATAGTCCTAGGTAGAATGTCGAGAAAAACAACCAAAATTTTCTAGGGCCTGTCTTTAGAACATTTATTATTTCATGTCCTTATTTTCTGAAGCATATCCTAAAAAAGTGAGCAGAGATATAGGTAAGAAAGTTAGATAAGCAACAAATGTTTTAGTGTAGAAGATATCCATCGTGACCAGTGTAGAACATGAACATTATACCGTAGTACTTCACTTGATCAAAAGAAAGCAACCGGCATTATTCTCCATCACTATGTCTGACCAACAGGAGACACACACGTTGTTATACTTTAGTCTGCTTAACAACAGTACTCTGACCAAGAGAAAATATACACGTTACTGTACTTGCTAACAAATGATATACGCAATATTCAACAGTATTCTGACTGACCAAAGGAAGTTACATTTAGTCTGCCTGACCAATAGAACTTATAAGTGAAAGTTAAGAAGAATGCACAAGAATATGTCATCCAAACTTTATCTGCTAGATCCAGTGTTGACAAGGCCGTTCGCCCAATACCAGGGTTCATTATTAAATTGCATGAACAAGAACATTTACGGTGTGAGCTAGATTAAATTGGTGAAGTGTAAATGTTGTTTTAGTTTAAAACGCCGGTCATAGTAATAATAAAGGATCTTATCATGCCATACGTTCAAAAAGTTTGTAATATATGCTACAGTTTGGATGAGATATGGATACACAGTGTTCCAGA
The DNA here is from genome assembly GCF_000517525.1 of Limulus polyphemus. Classification (NCBI taxonomy): domain Eukaryota; kingdom Metazoa; phylum Arthropoda; class Merostomata; order Xiphosura; family Limulidae; genus Limulus; species Limulus polyphemus. The sequence continues at coordinate 327,027 of NW_013665671.1, read as the reverse complement.
CTAGTCACTCATACTTGGATGAGACATGACGAGCATTAAAACCATCAATAGAGCTTGACAATTTAAAACCATTCTTCATCTGATGTTTTGTTTGTTTCTTATTAAGCACAAAACTACGCAATGAGCTATCTGCGCTCTGCCCACTGCTGGTATCAAAATCCAAGTATAAATGTTTTAAGCTTGCAGATTAAACACAGAGCCATCGGGGACTCATCTGACGAAGGATTGTTTGTTTGTTTTTTGGAATTTCGCGCAAAGCTACACGAGGGCTATCTGCGCTCTGCCCACTGCTGGTATCAAAATCCAAGTATA